>NC_044339.1:300000-520000 GCF_007399415.2 Gopherus evgoodei
GACGAGCATCAGAATGCAACTTTACCTGGGCAATCAATTTTGTTCCAGAGCAGTCTACTGAGCATTGCCGCAATACACCGTATGATTGATTCAGGGATCTAGATTCTCTCTCTGTGAAAATGTGCATCAGGTCATGCACACTTTCATGCATGTACTGGACTTATGTATGTATGGCCCAAAGAATGCTTACATGATGTTTGGGGAACGAGGCTGGGATTCTACGGATCCCTGCCTAATTCACTACAAACTTTCAATATTTTGACTACATAGATAAGTTACCACATCCATATGCACAACATCCTTTCAGTCAAGTTATGTTATCATTAAAAATAGCACCATCATTTACTGACAAGAAAAGTGTTTTTTTCCCCAAAGGCTTATAAATTTGGCCACAGTAAAATCAATTTTCACTAGGACACTGAAAGGCACTTCTATTTATCAAGGGCTTGCCAAACTCTGAAATTACAACCCCCACCCATTTTAGAGCTAGAGCTGTTACAAAAAAAAGTTGCAAGTTTTTTTTTTAAAAACAAAAAAGTTTTATTTTTTCACTCCTCTCATTCAAAAACAGTGGAAAACTTTTGCTTCAGGAGTACTTGTGGCACCTTAGAGACTAACAAATTTATTTGAACATAAGCTTTTGTGGGCTACAGCCCACTTCATTGGATGCACAGAATGGAACATATAGTGAGGAGATATATATATACATACAGAGAACATGAAAAGGTGGGAGTTGCGCAACCAACTCTAAGAGGCTAATTAATTAAGATGAACTGTTGTCAGCAGGAGAAAAAAACTTTTGTAGTGATAATCAAGATAGCCCATTTAAGACAGTTTGACAAGATACTTAACATGGGGGAAACAGATTCAATGCGTCTAATGGCTCAGCCATTCCCAGTCTCTATTTAAGCCTAAATTGATAGTATCTAGTTTGATAGTAAACTAGATACTATCAATTTAGGCTTACACACATTGAATCTATTTGGGGAGGGATGGCGCAGTGATTTGAGCACTGGCCTGTTAAACCCAGGGTTGTGAGTTCAGTCCTTGAGGGGGCAATTTAGGGATTGATCCTGCTTTGAGCAGGGGGTTGGACTAGATGATCTCTTGAGGTCCCTTCCAACCCTAATAATCTATGATGATTCACTGGTGGACTTGTTCTTGGGTGGCTAGCCTGTACTGCTGTAGCTGCACTGCTGATGGTACCCAAGCCAGCAAGGTTAAAGCTAGCTCAGGTATGTCTACATGTGCTACAATCACACCTCCAGTTGCAGTGTAATCATACCCTTAGTGGCAGAACTCTTACCGATGTCAATAGTGCAGGACTGAAGCCTTGGGTGATACAGCTAGTGTGTAGATGCTGAGATGGAGAGGAATTGAGGAAAAGTATTGTTACTTACCCTATAGTAATTGAGGTTGTTCAAGATGTTGTAGTCAATGTGGATTCCATGTACATGAGACCAGATTTCTTTTAATAGCTGTCTGCCAGGACTGCACATAAGCCTCCTAGTATTCCCATAGCAGGGTCATGGCCCTCTCTTAGTTCCTTTGCAATTCAAAGCCCATTTAGCTGAGGACTCTGAAAAGCGGGGATGAAGGGTGAGTCATGGGATCCACACC
The DNA here is from genome assembly GCF_007399415.2 of Gopherus evgoodei. Classification (NCBI taxonomy): domain Eukaryota; kingdom Metazoa; phylum Chordata; order Testudines; family Testudinidae; genus Gopherus; species Gopherus evgoodei. The sequence continues at coordinate 301,621 of NC_044339.1, forward strand.
GACAACAACATCTCAAAGAGCCACAGTTACTGTACGGTGAGTAATTGTACTTTCTTCTTCTAATAAGAATATAGCAGTAGGGATATATTACCGACCATCTGACCAAGATGGTGATAATGACTGTGAAATGCTCGGGGAGTTTAGAGAGGATATTAAAATTAAAAACTCAGTAATAATAATGGGGGACTTCAACTATCCCTATATTGACTGGGTACATGTCACCTCAGGACGGGATGCAGAGATAAAGTTTCTTGACACCTTAAATGACTGCTTCAGCTAATCCTGGAACCCACAAGAGAAGAGGCAATTCTTGATTTAGGCCTAAGTAGAGCACAGGATCTGGTCCAAGAGGTGAATTATAGCTGGACTGCTTGGTAATAGTGACCATAATATAATTATATTTAACATCCCTGTGGCTGGGAAAACACCACAGCAGCCCAACACAGTAGCATTTAATTTCAGAAAGGAGGACTACACAAAAATGAGGTTAGTGAAACAGAAATTAAAAGGTACAGCGCCATAAGTGAAATCCCTGAAAGCTGCACGGAAACTTTTTAAAGACACCATAATAGAGGCTTAACTTAAATGTATACCCCAAATTAAAAAACATAGTAAGTGAACCAAAAAAGTGCCACCATGGCTAAACGACAAAGTAAAAGAAGCAGTGAGAGGCAAAAAGGCATCCTTTAAAAAGTGAGGAAAATAGAAAGGAATATAAACTCTGGCAAATTAAGTGTAAAAATATCATTAGGAAGGACAAAAAGAATTTGAAGAATAGCTAGCCAAGACTCAAAAAGTAATAGCAATTTTTTTAAAGTACATCACAAGCAGGAAGCCTGCTAAAGAACCAGTGGGGCCCCCGGAAGATAGAGATGCTAATGGAGCACTCAAAGGTGATAAAGCCATTGCAGAGAAATTAAATGAATTCACTGCATCAGACTTCAGGGCCGAGGATGAATTCACGGCTGAGGAAGAATTCATTTAGTTTCTCTTCAATGGCTTTATCTCTTTCCGCATCTCCATTGTCTAGTGGCCCCACTGTTGTACCTTTTAATTTCCGTTTCACAAACCTCCTCTTGAAGCTCGTTCCTTTGTTGTTCTTTGTTTTTTATTGGGATATTTCTGGCTTTAACTTTAAAGAATGTTAAGTGTATCTAGCTCCCATCACACTCCTCCCTTTCAAAACTCTTGTTATCCACTCCTGTTCACTAGCTCCTTTGGTCACTTAGGAGCAGACTTTTTAAAGCCTGGGTCTTCCTGAGTAGTCCTGACCCTGGTTAAGGCTTGATGGGTGATAACCGGCTTAGAGCTCAAAGCCTCGTTAAGAAGCTTTCAGCCTTGCCTAGCATGTCGCTAGCTCAGCATACAGTCCCCTAAACAAACAGCAATCCACCCCGGGGATCATTGTAAGGATTAGGATTGGTTTCCATTGTGATTCCTGCAATCCACCAAACTGCAAGGAAACTCCCTTCTAAGAGCAGCTGAAAACAATTAGCTCAGTTTCCAGAATTGTGTCTGATTGAGTTCTGGCAGGCAAATCTGAATAAGTCTTCATCCCTTGCCTGGTTTGTATGAAATAGAAGCAGATGGCTAATGCCAATAGGATTGAGTTAATGTAATGTTTAATGCAGTAAATTACACTTACATTTACTGGAAAAATAGGGGAAGGAAAATGCAACAGTGCAGCGTGAAACATCTGCCTCATCACAATACAGCTTGTGATCACAACACAACATAACACAAGATGAATTTTCAGAGAAAATAATACACTCAGAAGACTTGTCTAAGCCTGTGATTGCTTTGATAATAAGGAAGTTTAGATCAGTCAACATGCCTTGCAGATGTTACCATGAACAATTCATTTGATGATGTTTTTCCATATGTAACACAATCCCCAAAGAGCAAAGAAACTGGAATACATTTTAAGGCTTTGGGGACTGCGGTTGACAGATTAAGCTTCCATGCGTAAAAGGAAGATATTATGTATGTCAAATACTTTCTAGGTTGTGTAGCTGGGTGAATTACTTGGAAACAGCTAAACAGCAAAAGGAATTAAAATATTTCAGCTGGTGCTTAATGTAGCCAGCAGTACATAATATATTGGAAAGGGGTGGGAAGGCAATGAGACGGTGGGGATGAAACATTCTCAGCATCTGATTTAATAGAACATGACAGAAATTCCTAGAGAAAACAACGGCAACTGAAAGCACCAAGCCCCTACTTTTGCATCCCTGTTCAGCCACTGTCACTCAATCTCTTCTTTACCTTTGCTTTCTCAAAGTCCAAGTCCTTGCCGATGGTGGTGAGCAGGCGGCAAAGGCACTCCAGGGACTCTTCATCGTGGTTCTTAAGCAGCTTCACCACACAGTCATGCATGATGGCCTCTGTCAGCATTTTCAGTTTGAAGAGTTCACCAATGAATTTGATGTTTCCGATGGATCTCCGTCGAGCCTTGTCCTTGGCCTCTTCCAGCTCCTCATGGAGCCGTGTCTTCTCCTCTGGCTGTAGAACAGAAAGGGGAATTCTAGAAAGCATGCACATGGAAATCACACTGTAGTACACGCTTCTGAAAAGCTAGAGTTACTGCTGTTCACATCCCCACTCTCTTACTCCAAAAACTAAGAAACATATAATCATAAGGGCTTCCATTAATGCAGCTTTTTTATTAAACCCAACCACAGTAACACAAGAAATTAAAATTTTCCAAAGCATCCACAGCAGTCCTTCAAGATTGCCTTGGCTGGGATTGGTCCTGCTTTGAGCAGGGGGTTGGACTACATGACTTCCTCAGGTCTTTTCCAACTCTCTCTTCTATGAGTCTATGACTGGACTATCAAAGATCACTGAGATTTTATGAAGAAACTCACAGTGGTAGCAGCTTCAAGCTCTTTTTGCTTCTTCTCAAAGACATCATCATCAGCTTTGTCTTTTTCAAATTCCTTCTGGCAACGATTCAGTAGCAACTTGCGGAAATTTACTGTGCTCCCAGGCTTGTCTGCCATAGGTACTTTCAGCTGCACTCAAGGGAAGAAAAACACAGGGAAAAGCACGGTTAAACCTTGACATACAAAGGATCTGAAGTAATCACTATCAGTTACATTTTATTACATATTTTATAAACAGTAATAGAAGAGCTTGCAAGGCTATTACAGTTAAGCATCTTGCCAGTGTTTTCATTAGACAACCATATTTTTATGAGTTTCAGAATTCAGATATGGAATTTTTCTCCATACTAAAGCTTGTCTGACAACATCTTGGCCTAAAACTAGATTATGGTTTCCCTACAAAGAATCCATGATTTTTTTAAAATAAGAACATTTTAAAATACAGATTTTTGTTATGCATTTCAGATTCCAGAGCTATGCCACAACAATATATATTATTGTTAATAAACACTCAGAGAACACTCGTTATGTATTGCCTATGTAACAGTACGCACACTGTAGCTGAATCTTATCAGGTCCATGATTTTCAGGGTTCATTTCAGAAATGTACCACTCTGGGGCAGTGCTCCACCAATGACAAAAACGGGGATCAACACTTGGAAAAAAAGGGGTCATTCCCCAAATTTCACGGGTAAATGTTTCTTACCTTAAGTTTGGTGATTCAACTCCCCTCTATCTTGCCTGAAACTTTCTGATACCTGAAATGGCTTTTCTGGGGGCAGTGTTTCTTGTCTCTGAGTGACAAGAGGTGCTATTTCTGGTAGGATTAGTTTTCTCCATCACTACCTCTCCTCCTCTGTTTTCCCTCCTTTTCTCTACTTCTACCCCTCTTTTCTCCACCCTCAATCTCCATTTTTCCCTTCTGCATTTTTAAAGTACCTATTGTGTTAGATGCTGTAACAGGTCTAATGACTGACACTAGTAGTGTGATTGATGCCTAACATAAGGAAAATCTCACTTTTACTGCCAATAGCATGGCCAGCAATCCTTGACTGTATTGTTTGTCATCGTGCACCAATAGGATAAAAATCACTCAAGTATTATGTAGAATTGGAATTGTGTGGCCAGGGCACAAGCCTGTGGCCTGAAATGAATTCTGGATTTGATGACATCAATTCCAAAAAGGCATTACATTCTATCATAGATCAGTAATAGTTCTTTAATCTGCATGTCCATTTCAAGATGGCATTCGCACCATTCTGCTACTGAATCACTACTGGAGCAGTTATGAAGTATCACATTGATGACCTGTGTATCTGTTTTCATGAGAGTCACTGCAGTAATGAGTCAGGATACCTATTTATTAGTTTAAAATGTGCCTTGATACAGATTTACATAATACACATCAAAGCCTTCTCTCTATCAAATAAATAACCAGCTTTAAAAAGTTTGTGTAAATATGCTTCTACATAATACATCATAAACACTGCAAAAAGCCACTATAAGTGTAATTGAGAACACAGTTGAGAATACAAAACCATCAGTGATAATGAGACTCAAGACAAAAAGAGTGGATTGATTGTCAGAACCCAGGGTCAGTTTGTGGGGCTGGAATTTAGGAATTGCCTCAGCTTTCTACTCGTAAACTGAACACATTTGCTCTGGAAATCAGTGACACAACTTGAATATGGAATCCTGTTTTTATGGAGCTACTTTTAGGGCTGAACTGCAATTTAATCACAAAATTTTCAGAGGTGCTCAGCGCCCTGTAACTACAAATCTGGATATCATTTTAGCATCACTCCTAGTCAATTTCACTCTGGGTTTTCTGGGTGCATGTGTGTTCAATGTATACATGTAAACACAATTTTGTAATGTAAGATTTTCTCAGATACACTAAGAAGTTCAATAATAAATACTAAAGGGTATAATTCTGCCCTGGATGTGTTTACATAATTCCCATTTTAGTCCATGGGAATGATGTGCAGCAAGGGGAGAACTTACCCACAGGAAACTTCTGTTTGACTTTTGCCGCTCTTACCGTTACGAGACATCTACACATATTTGCATAAGCCACAGAGAAGCTGGGCTCATCGATAGCTTTCTCAAAGACCAGGTCAATGACTCCTTTCAGCCTCTCTTCTGTGTCTACAGTCAGGTCTGTTACTTGCTTCATTAGCTGATTGAACATCTGTGGTGTCAATTTGTTTAAGATACTTCGTACCTTGCGGAACAGTTCCTAAACATGTCAGTAAAAACAGTAAGTGCAGAGCACAAACACAGCAAGATTATAGGAGGTGATCTGAATAATGAACTGATATGTATTTTAAAGTCATGTGTAAGACCACCCCAGAAATTCACTGGCATTCACAAAGTGTATCAAGACTGTTCTCACCTGGGTTTTTATATTTTCTGGGTCCTCAGCCTGGCTGTCTCTTTTCAGGCTTGGCTTCCAGGCATTTTCTGCTTTCTTCAGGTGCACATCTTCTTTTACACATACAGTGATGATCTTCCTGGGCTCCCTCCTCTGGCTTGGCTGTGATCTTCTTGGTCCAACATTCAACAACTAGGACAAAAACATTCCTTATTGTATCCCATTTAATACTCACTGCTCACAATACACGCTCCAGTACTTAAGTAATAGCTGTGGATGACAATACAATCAATCAACAGTTCACCCTACTACTTTTATGAATTCCTCTCAGACAATAAATTGGTCTAGACCTCAGCTTGGAATCTGTGCAATGCACATAAAAGGGACAAACAGAAGACACTCTTCCCTCTGTCAGCCAACATCACATAAATAAAATAACATGTGGAGATATACCTATCTCATAAAACTGAAAGGGACTCCAGAAGGTCATTGAGTCCAGCTCCTGGTCTTCACTAGCACGATCAAGTACTGATTTTGCCCCAGATCCCTAGGTGGCCCCTTCAAGGACTGAACTCACAATGCTGGTTTTAGCAGGCCAATGCTCAAACCACTGAGCTATCCCCCTGAAGAGTGCTACCAATCAGTCAGAACCTCTTCTATCCCACCACACTACTTAAGATCTGTGGAACTGATTCCCAGTGTCCAACAGGAAGTTTTGAAAAATGAAGACTATTAAGATAGGAGGTCACAGTAAAAGCATGTTCTAGGACTAAGCAGTATCTTCCTGTCTATTTCAAACATGCAAGCTCAGGCTAGTAAGTTATGTTCTTGGTAAAACTGCTAGACTATTATTGATGTTTCAACTGAATTTGATTTTAAACAACAAAGCTATTTTTGAGTTGCACATAGAAAAGAGGGTCAGTTCACCTGAGGCTGAGTAATCAAAACAGATGTGATCCATATTTTCTCTAAACTTCACTGCTGGAGGAATGTAAACTTTTCTTTTGAAAGATAGCACTCACCACCTCCCACAGAGTACACAGCATGGGACAGTTTATTCCATCCAAAACCACACATGAACAATGCTGATGGTACAGTAGAAAAAGATCATTTGTATTGGCAAAAGGGTATAATACACACGCCTCACCAGAGTAATCTTTGGACTCTTGTTTAAATACTAAATGTACTGAATGGTGCACTAACTCTCATATCTCTGAGTGTACTTGATAGTAATGCCTGATTACTCAATATTAAGTTACATGTTTTGTCAACAAACAGTCCTTTAACACTTGTTAATAAAACATATTTGACACTTTTTCTGGGCTGTACACAACTTTTACATAAAATTTTGGATACTTCAAAAGCCAATCTCTATTTTACAAAGTGATTAATCCACGATGTTGAACCAAAATAATCTGAGTTATTCAACTGGCTAAACTGATTACATTAAAAAAATATGCTTGTGGGCTGATGCCCTGCATGCCAAGTTTCAGCCTAAAACACATTTTTGGCAGAGTTAGAAAACCCCAGAGTATAGGCACTTATAATAGGAATGTTAAACAGTTCACTTTGATGGCATAAATGCTTGTTGCTGATAAAAAAAATCACAATATACTAATGGTCACTAATGGAGTTTAGTTTGGCTTTCATTAAGTGATAATGACATGATTGGAGTACTGTCATGGATGGATATAAACTGATAAGGAAGGACAGGTAGGGCAGTAAAGGTTGGGGAGTTGCATTGTATATAAGAGAGGAGTATGACTGCTCAGAGCTCCGGTATGAAACTGCAGAAAAACCTGAGACTTTCTGGATTAAGTTTAGAAGTGTGAGCAACAAGGGTGATGTCGTGGTGGGAGTCTGCTATAGACCACCAGATAAGGGGGATGAAGTGGACAAGGCTTTCTTCTGGCAACTAGCAGAAGTTACTAGATTGCAGGCCCTGGTTCTCATGGGAGACTAATCACCCTGATATCTGCTGGAAGAGTAATACAGCGGTGCACAGACAATCCAGGAAGTTTTTGGAAAGTGTAGGGGACAATTTCCTGGTGCAAGTACTGGAGGAACCAACTAGGGGCAGAGCTCTTCCTGATCTGCTGCTCACAAACAGGGAAGAATTAGTAGGGGAAGCAAAAGTGGATGGGAACCTGGGAGGCAGTGACCATGAGATGATCGAGTTCAGGATCCTGACACAAGAAAGAAAGGAGAGCAGCAGAATATGAACCCTGGACTTCAGAAAAGTAGACTTTGACTCCCTCAGGGAACTGATGGACAAGATCCCCTGGGAGAATAACATGAGGGGGAAAGGAGTCCAGGAGAGCTGGCTGTATTTTAAAGAATCCTTATTGAGGTTGCAGGAAAAAAACATCCTGATGTGTAGGAAGAATAGTAAATATGACAGGCGACCAGCTTGGCTTAATAGTGAAATCCTTGTTGATCTTAAATGCAAAAAAGCTTACAAGAAGTGGAAGATTGGACAAATGACCAGGGAGGAGTATAAAAATATTGCTCAAGCATGCAGGAGTGAAATCAGGAAGGCCAAATAACACTTGGAGTTGCAGCTAGCAAGAGATGTTAAGAGTAACAAGAAGGGTTTCTTCAGGTATGTTAGCAACACGAAGAAAGTCAAGGAAAGTGTGGACCCTTACTGAATGAGGGAGGCAACCTAGTGACAGAAGATGTGGAAAAAGCTAATGTACTCAATGCTTTTTTTTGCCTCTGTCTTCACGAACAAGGTCAGCTCTCAGACTGTTGCACTGGACAGCACAGTATAGGGAGGAGGTGAACAGCGCTTTGTGGAGAAAGGAGTGGTTTGGGACTATTTAGAAAAACTGGACGAGCACAAGTCCATGGGGCCGGATGCACTGCATCCAAGAGTGCTAAAGAAGTTGGCGGAGTGACTGCAGAGCCATTGGCCATTATCTCTGAAAACTCACAGCGATTGGGGGAGGTCCCGGATGACTGGAAAAAGGCTAATGTAGTTAGGATGACCAGACGTCCTGATAAAATCGGGACTGTCCAGATTTTAAGGAGTTCGTCCCACGTCCCAACCAGAGTATGGTCAGGACGCCATTTGTCCCAATATTTTTTTTCCTGGTCTTCGGCGGCAAGTCGGTGGAGAGTCTTTCAGTCGTGGACAGTCTTCAGTAGTATTTCAGTGGCAGGTGCTTCTGTCTTTGGTGGCAAGGTTTATTACCTGCTGCTGAAATACCGCTGAAGATCATCCGCGACTGAAGAGCTCTCTGCCGAATTGCCACTGAAGACTAGGGAAAAAGGGAAGGAGGAGGATCTGGGAAACTACAGGCCAGTCAGTCTCACCTCAGTTCCTGGAAAAATAATCGACCAGGCCCTCAAGGAATCAATTCTGAAGCACTTAGAGGAGAGGAAAGTGATCAGGAACAGTCAGCATGGATTCATAAGAGCAAGTCATGCCTGACTAACCTAATTGCATTCTATGAGGAGATAACTGGCTCTGTGGATGAGGGGAAAGCAGTGGGCGTGTTATTCCTTGACGTTAGCAAAGCTTTTGATATGGTCTCCCACAGTATTCTTGCCAGCAAGTTAAAGAAGTATGGGCTGGATGAATGGACTATAAGGCAGACAGAAAGCTGGCTAGATCATCGAGCTCAACAGATAGTGATCAATGGTTCTATGTCTAGTTGGCAGCCAGTATCAAGCAGAGTGCCCCAAGGGTCAGTCCTGGGGCTGGTTTTGTTCAGTATCTTCATTAATGATATGGAGGATGGCCTGGACTGGACCCTCAGAAAGTTTGCAGATGACACTAAACTGGGAGGAGTGGTAGATATGCTGGATGGTAGGGATAGGATAAAGCGGGACCTAGACAAATTGGAGGACTGGGCCAAAAGAAATCAACAAGGACAAGTGCAGAGTCCTGCACACAGGATGGAAGAATCCCATTCACTGTTACAGACTAGGGATCGAATGGCTAGGAAGCAGTTCTGCAGAAAAGGACCTAGGGGTTACAGTGGACAAGAAGCTGGATATGAGTCAACAGTGTGCCCTTGTGCCAAGAGGGCTAATGGCATTTTGGGCTATATAAGTAGGGGCATTGCCAGAAGATCGAGGGACGTGATCATTCCCCTCTATTTGACATTGGTGAGGCCTCATCTGGAGTACTGTGTCCAGTTTGGGCCCCACACGACAAGAAGGATGTGGAAAAATTAGAAAGAGTCCAGTGGAGGTCAACAAAAATGATTAGCGGCCTGTAGCACATGACTTATGAGGAGAGGCTGAGGGAACTGGGATTGTTTAGTCTGCAGAAGAGAAGAATGAGGGGGGATTTGATAGCTGCTTTCAACTACCTGAAAGGAGGTTCCAAAGAGGATGGATCTAGACTGTTCTCAGTGGTACCAGATAAAAGAACAAGGAGTAATGGTCTCAAGTTGCAGTGGGGGAGGTTTAGGTTGGATATTAGGAAAAGCTTTTTCTCTAGGAGGGTGGTGAAGCACTGGAATGGGTTACCTAGGGAGGTGGTGGAATCTCCTTCCTTAGAGGTTTTTAAGGTCAGGCCTGACAAAACCCTGGCTGGGATGATTTAGTTGGGAACTGGTCCTGCTTTGAGCAGGAGGTTGGACTAGATACCTCCTGAGGTCCCTTCCAACCCTGATATTCTATGATTGTATGATAATGCCAGTGGAACCAAATATTGTCACAGAATAATGATCTCATGCACTTACATGCTTCACAAGCCATGACAAAGCACTGAAACGAGTTCTGTGGTATAGAGGGTTTGTGTACCAACCTACTAGCCTTTCATGTATGAAGACATGCATTCAAATCTAATTTCAGGACACGTGTAAATGAGTCTAACAGTCTCATCCTAGTTTCCATCTGTGCACAAAAGCCACATAATTGCACAAGTTAACCCATCACACCGACAAGATTAGCAGAGCTGTATTAGAGTGTATTAGCAGGCAAAATTGTGTGGAAATGTATACAGCACTTGCGTGCGCTACGCCTTGTTGAAATCCATGCCCTCAGTCACTTCAGTTCCATGGACTACTGAAAATTCACTCCCCATTTTCATTTAAAACATGCTCGTTCTGGCTTGATGCTGGTGTGATATAACAAAATCTGCTTAGAGCCTAATCAATTTATAACCAATATTACAAAGTAACTATTCCAGGCTCTAAGTGCCTTTGCAAATGTACAACCACGTAAGACAGAAACTTTCCTTCATACTAAAACCAGAAAACAGACAACCAGACACAAAATCAAACCCAAACACTATCTGCTTCAGCCATAAACACCAGCCCTTATCATGCCTCACCCTTCCTGTAGTGAGGCAGATGCGCCTCCCTCCCCTGAGGTGAAGGAGGGAGCCTTACACACACCTGGGAGGACAGATCCTAAACCTCCCCGCCCCCCTTGCCAGAAGGAGAAGGGTGGGGCCGGAAGTATAAAAGACTAGGCCTGTAGCCCATTCAGGGTGAAACCTGCGGAGGGGAAGGATGCCCCACTGGTTCGGCAGCAGCTCGAGGCAGATCTCCCACCTATCCCGGTCCACACCCCAGACGCGGATGACGACTGGCCTGGAGTGCCTGCCACTGTTTACCCAGAAGAGCCAGACGATGCCTGGATGCCGGAGGTACCTACCCCAGGGGAGGCAGAATGTGGCCCAGGGGTAGCTGCTGTAGGGCTGGCTGCAAAGCCCAGAACCCCAGCGTCGGCGTGTTGTGGCTGGATCCCCGCCGACCCCGGGGTAGCTAACACTGCCCCTGCCAGGGCCCTGGGCTGGGACGCGGTGGAATAGGGAACTTGCAAGACTGTTTGTTTGCTGGCTGCCTGAGGCCTGCAAGCCCAGGCCCCAGCCTACCTTAAGAGTGTTTGTTTGCTGGCTGCCTGAGCCCTGCCCAAGCTATAACCAGCCCCCTCAAGACTGTTTGTTCGCTGGCTGCCTGAGCCCCGCCCAGGCTACAGCCAGCCCTCTTTGAGACTGTTGGCTTGCTGGCTGCCTGAGCCCTGAAGGCCCAGGCCCCGGCCCCAGACTACGTGTAAGACTGTTCGTTTGCTGGCTGCCAGAGCCTCAGCCGGCCTGGCACTCAGGGAACCAGAGACAGGCTATCGCAGCTACTGCCTCTCTCAGGGAGGTGGAGTACCTTCCCCATGGCATAGGTAGCATCTTCAGTAAGCACTACAGGAGCTCTGCTGCAGCTCTGTATGTGTAGAAAAGCCTTAAGTAAAGAAAAGAGTTTGCAGGGTGCCCTGAAAGTAAACGGATTTGGGCTCTTCCTAAACTGAGGGTCTTCATGGAAAACAGCTTGCCAGAAGCCCCCTCTCCTTTACACCAAAGGGGTTCCAGCTTGAGGGACCCTTCATTAACTGCAGATTTGCCAGTAAAGCATGGAGAGAGAGGTATCAAATAGGCAAGTCCCGAAACATTTAGGGCTTATAGACACATACAGGGCTTATAGACACAGTAACTCCTCAGTTAAGCGAAATGATGTTAAGCGAATCCAATTTCCCCATAAGAATTAATGTAAATGAGGGGGGTTAGGTTCTTTAGGGAAATTTTTTCACCAGACAAAAGACTGTACATTTTTATATATATATATATATATATATATATATATATATATATATATATATATATATATATATATATATATATATATATATATATACACACACACACACACACACACACACACACAGAGTACAATTTAATACTGTACACAGCTATGATGATTGTGAAGTTTGGTTGAGTCAGAGGTTGGGATATTTCCCAGGGAATGCCTTACCGCTAAATGATGAACTAGCACTTGACTGAGCCCTCAAGGGTTAACACATTGTTGTTAATGTAGCCTCGCACTCTACAAGGCAGCACAAATGGAGGGGGGAGACACAGACACACACAAGATGTGTGTGTGTGTGTGAGAGAGAGAGAGAGACAGACACACACACATTGCCCCTTTAAGTATGCTGACCCCACTCTAAGTACACTGCCTTTTTAAGTATATCAGCAATTGGAGACAGCAGCTGCCTCTGTCCTGAGCCCTGTTGTGTCCCCACCCAGCTCTGTGGAGAAGGGGTACAGGAGCAGGGGAGAGGAACACCCAGACATTAGCACCCCTTCCCCTCCTGTCCCGTCCCGCATAGCGAGCAGGAGACTCCTGGGAGCAGCTCCAAGGCAGAGGGCAGGAGAAGCACATCACACTAGACTATCAGGGTTGAAAGGGACCTCAAGAGATCATCTAGTCCAACCCTCTGCTCAAAGCAGGACCAATCCCCAGACAGATTTTTGCCCCAAATCCCTCCCTCAAGGCCTGACCTCACAACCCTGGGTTTAGCAAGGCCAATACTCAAACCACTGAGCTATCCCTCCTCTCGAGGGGGAGGGACAGCTAAACTGCCTGACAATTGATAGCCTGCTGGGCAGCTGCCACACAGGGAACTTAAGAGAGCTGATAAGGCGACTGCCCGCCCACCCTGGTTCCAAGCCCCCACCAGCTAGCTCCAATGAGCTGCTCTTCCTGCAAACAGTGGATGAAGCAGGCGGCTGTCAAACATTATAAGGGAGCATTGCGCAACTTTAAATGAGCATGTTCTCTAATTGATCAGCAATGTAACAACAAAACAACATTAACCGCGACAACGTTAAGTGAGGAGTTACTGTACTGAACTATCAGAACATGTCAAGTCAATGCATTTGTTATTAAAGTAGGTGACATTAATCCTAGGGCAGTGATTTATTTCTAAAAATTATATGACCCTTTCATAAGCCAACCCTATATTTCAGGGGTTGGAAAACTTTGGCTCCCAGCCTGTCAGGGTAAGCTTCTGTTGGGTCAGGACGTTTTATTTACTTGGAGTGTCTGCAGGTACGGAGCCCCTCAGCTCCCTGTGGCCACAGTTCGCCGTTCGCAGCTCCCATTGGCTGGGAACAGTGAACTGCAGCCACGGGGAGCTGAGGGGCTCCATCCCTGCAGACGCTCCAAGTAAACAAAACTACAATGTCTTAGATCAGGAATCAGCAACCTTTGGCACGTGGCCCGTCAGGATAAAGGCCAGGTTAGTTTCTTCACCTGCCGCATCCGCAGGTTTGGCTGATCGCGGCTCCCACTGGCCACGGTTCGCCGCTCCAGGCCAATGGGGGTGATGGGAAGCGGCACAGGCCGAGGGATGTGCTGGTCGCTGCTTCCTGCTGCCCCCATTGGCCTGGAGTGGTGAACCATGGCCAGTGGGAGCCGCGATCGGCCAAACCTGCAGATGCGGCAGGTAAACAAACTGACCCAGCCCGCCAGGGTGCTTACTCTGGTGGGCCACGTGCCAAAGGTTGCAAATCCCTGTATTAGATATTCATTTAAATGATTCCATAGAGTTTAAAATCATCAAATTTTGGTGTAGACCTGTTTATAAGCTGACCCCCGCTCTTTGATGTGTCACTTTTTTACCAAAAATATTCGGCTTATGAATGAGTATATACAGTATATTAAATGGCTGAGGGAGAAGTCATTATTTTGCCTGATGGACACTGGTGCCATAGTGGCAGATGTTGACTAGACCAGTTTTGAAATCGGTTTGGTTTACAAGACAGACCTTCAATAGAGCAAAGCAGCTAAGCCATTAAAGTAGTTTTTTAAAAGAATAATATTTATATTTGTGAATAAACTGATTTCAAATTGGCTGAATGTTTGCGGTTGGCTTTTAAAATACCTATCAATGAATAGCAGTCTGTCTGGAATGATTTATAGTAAAAATACTGTATTATAAGCTTTTTGCAGCAGGAACTGAATTTTGGTCTGTGTTTGTGGTGCCTAATACAATGGGGGCCTATTTTTTTGGAAAAGCAAAAAGCTTGAGACTCCTCATTGGTACCAAAGTACAAATTACTACTACTATTAATAATAATTAATTATATAGCACCTTCAATAATAATGCTATCACTTTAAACTTCTATAGCACTTTCCATCAAAGGATCTCAAAAGTATCTAACAAACTCAACTCACCTTCCTTACAGATGGGGAAAACTCTAAAGGACTTGTCAGATGAGTCAGAAACACAGCAGGGAACTCACAAATAGTAAAATGGGGCCATAGTGTCTTCCTTCTGGTTTAGCTTAGAATCACAGAATATTACGGTTGGAAGAGACCTCAGGAGGTGACCTAGTCCAATCCTCTGCTCAAAGCAGGACCAATACAAACTAAATCATCCCAGCCAGGGCTTTGTCAAGCCTGACCTTAAAAACCTCTAAGGATGGAGATTCCACCACCTCCCTAGGGAACCCATTCCAGTGCTTCATCACCCTCCTAGTGAAATAGTGTTTCCTAATATCCAACCTAGACCTTCCCAATTGCAACTTGAGACCATTGATTCTTGTTCTGTCCCTTCTTAGAATATAATTAAACTAATCCAAATCCCTCAGAAACATCCAGGAAACCAAAGAAGGCTAGCTGCTCCTCTTTATGCTCATCTGGTTACATTTTTCTCTTCGTACATAGGTAGGCCTCATTTGTTTCTACAGTTTTCATCTGAATCATAAATCTCTCTCTTGGTTCTATTTTGAGTAACTCTGAATTGTCCCCGCATGTTGTTTGGTTTGAAATCTGCTATTTCTGAAATGACAGACAGAAAGCCAAAAAGAAGCAAAGAAAGAAAGTTGTCATGTGTTGAGAGCTTATTAACTGTGAGCTGCTTGGCATCATTTTGCGAGCAGGGATGAGGTGGTGGGCTTCAGTGGTTGATAGGCCTGGCCTGTGTAAAAGTGAAATGACGAGAGTGGACAGACACATTTTACAAGAGGATAACATTTGATTTTTCTAGGCTGAAATCCCTCTTATCCTATAATAAACAATAATATAGGATACCAGGTTTGTTAAATACTGTTACCTTTAAAACCTACCCTAAAAAAGGCACAGTAAGAAACTATTCTTTAAAGGTACAAATGTAAAATGTATGTTATGCGCTGAATGCTCCAAATGAACGGGGTAAGCAGGACTTACCTTGTCTCCCCCTTTCCACAGGTCTGCAAAGTGCAGACCCCTCGCGGATCCCGCTCAGGCCAACGTCCCAGCATGCCCTCTACTGGTGATGTCCCACCCACCACTGAAGAGACTGCCTAGAGGGGTACAATGCAAGTCTTGGTTTTGTTTTTTTTTTGTTTTTTACAGTATTGCACATTTTTGTAAAGTTTTCTGTTAATTTTATTCTCTGTAAACAATACAATTATGAAAAAGAAAACTTTACAGAAAAGTGCAAAATTTGGGGTGGGGGATAAGGAGGGATTTGGCTTACCCCTATCGGCAGGTTCCTCAATGGTGGGTGAGATGAGACCAACAGAGGGCATGCTGGGGTGCCACACCGAGCCACAGAAGGCATTCCGGGGTTGTTCTGCACTTTGCAGACCTGCTGAAAGAGAAAGAACAATGTTTAAATAACTAAGATGCTAAGGGTCTCCTTTACTGTTTATTTGAGACATATAGCACATACAAAGGCCATTATTTACTGTAACTGGAGGTTCTCTGAGATACGTGGTCCCTATCTGGATTCCACTGGGGGTTATGCATGCACACCATGCCTTCAGATTTGGAGAATCTGAAAGTAGCATCTATTGGCCTGCGCATGTACCTTGACTCACCTTGCACTTCTGTCAGAGGCAATAAAGGATGGGGTGGACCGACCACATCTCCAGTTCCTTCTCTACTGCAAATTTGACAAATACACAGCAGAGGGGAAGGAGGGTGGGACTGGAATACAGATAGGGACTATGCATCTCAAAAACTCTCCAGTTACAGGAAAGTAACCTCCTCTTCTTCGAGGGGTGGTCCCTATTGTATTGCCCTGAGGGCGGTTAACAAGCAGTACCTAAGATGGAGGAGGGAGTGAGGATGAGGATGGAGGAGTCATGTGGAGAACTGCCATGGCGAACGAGCATCTGACACTGAGTCCTGCACAGAATTCCACGTGGCTACTCTACATATGTCTATGAGTGGCACATCCTGAAGGGAGGCTGTGGTTCGAGCCTGAGCTATCATAGCCTGCACCCCTGTGGGTGGAGAGGTCGGCCTGTCAGCTGGTAGCAGAGTGTAATGCAACGCAAAATCCATTTGGAGATTCTCTGGGTGGAGATGAACTATCTGCTGAGTCTCTCTGGTATTGCAACAAACAGTCTAGGGGACTTCCTGATTGATTTAGTTCTTTGCAGGTAGAAGGTCAGAGCTTGTTGGATACTGAGGGAGTGGAGTCAACGTTCTTCTGCAGATGCATGTAGTTTCGGGAAGAAAATAGGTAAGTGAATGGATTGATTAATGTGTAACCTGGAGACTGACTACCTTTAGTAAAAATTTTAGGTATAGATATAGGAAGACTTTATCATTGTGGAAAACTGTTCGCTGCCTCTTCTTGTGGAAGTGACAGCAACAAGGAAGACAACTTGGGGGAAGGAATAGCTCAGTGGTTTGAGTATTGGCCTGCTAAACCCAGGGTTGAGAGTTCAATCCTTGAGGGGGCCATTTAGGGATTTGGGGCAAAAATCCATCCAGGGATTGGTCCTGCTCTGAGCAGGGGGTTGGACTACATGACCTCCTGAGGTCCCTTCAAACCCTGACATTCTATGACTTTCATAGAAAGAAGGGACATGGAGCATGATGCTAATAGCTCAAAAGGAGGCTTTGTTAGCACAGAGAGAATTAGATTCAGGTCTCAGGCTGCAATTGCTTGAATGGGTAGGAAGATTCCAACAAGCCTCTTCAAAAATCTAGTGATTATATATGTGTAAAGACAGCGTAACCTTCCACTGGAGGGTAGAATACACTAATTACTGCCTGGTGGACTCTCAAAGAGCTGAGGATGAGACCTGAAAATTTTAATGAATGTCCAGGATGAGGAGAAACTCCACCAATTCTGGTAAAACTCTTTTTTGTTAAACTCAAGATGAGAAACATCTCCACTTGGCTTGGTAACACTGCTGAGTGGAGTCCTTCCTGCTGCTAGAGAGAATGTTTTGCATAGTTGAAGAGCACATCCATTCTAAAGCAGATGCCCATCCAAATACCATACTCTGTGGATTGGGATGCCTGAACTCAGTGTTGAAATGGATCAGCAAATCAGGGAAGCTGGAGATGGGAATTGGTGGGCAGAAAGACGTGGAGGAGATTGGGAAACCAGAATTGTTTGGGCCAGCAGGGGACAATCAGAATGATTGTTGCTCTGTCTTGTCGGATTTTGTGAGGCACTCAAGGCAGGAGCGGTAGTGGAGGGAGGACATAGCTGAGTTAGTCTAACCAGGAGAGTTAGGAGAGTGTTGCCCTAGAAGTGGTGACTGAGGGCTCCCCTGGAGCAGTATGTGGTGCACTTGCTGTTCTCCCATAGGTCTCCAGGCGGGGACCCCATCAGGCAAAAATATAGTGTACTACTGAGTCGTGAAGCTCCCATTTGTGGTCGACTACAAAATGTCTGCTGAGCGAATCTGCAAATACATTCTGTGTCCCAGAAGACAGGCTGTGGACAAGAGGATCTGGTGATTGATGCACCAGTTCCAGACACTGACTGCCTCATTCCCCCATTTCTTGATATAGAAAACAGTGGTGGTGTCCGACATGATGAGAATGTGATGTGAGTGAATGAATGGACGGAAAGATTGGCATGCCTTTCTTATAGCTTGGAGTCCCAAGATATTTATTTGCATCCTGGATTCTCTGGGAGTCCACATTCCTTGTGGGCTCCTCGGCTCACCAGGGAAGTATTGTAATTATCATCTTGTCTGGGGAGAAGGGAAGAAAGGGAACCAACATGCATACAGTTCCCAGGGACTGTCAGCATGAAGTCCATGGAGTGACAGGTTTGGTGAGTAAATGAACCCATGTCTGAAGGCAGCAGAGGTGAAGTCACACGAAGGGGGTCACGCAGGCACATAAAGCCATGTGACCAAGGAGGGAGGGACAGCCAAATCCTGGCCGGTACATAAGGATTGTGCATGATGCGAGTTATGATGATGCTCATTGTGTGAAATCTGTCCCTGGGCAAGTAAGGTTGTGCTATCACTGAATTTATGGTAGCACAGATGAAGTGCAGAGGTTGCATGGGATCAATGATCGATTTCTCGAAGTTGACACTGATTCCCATGGAAGAAAGGAGGCTAAGTAACAAAGAGGCTGATGCGTGGGTTTCTTGTCTGGATCTGGTGGCTAGGAGCCAATAATTTGATGAAGACTGGGAGCAGTAGCTATCCTGAAAGGGAGCACCTTGTAATGGAAATGGTGGGTGCCCATCTCAGGAAACTTATGTGGGCAGGATGAATATCAATATGAAAGTAAGCGTCCTTCATATAGAGAGCTGTAAACCACATGCCTTTCTCTAAGGATGGAACTATCACTGCTGTATGAACCTTGAGTTTGTAGATGGAATGATTGAGGTGCCAAAGATCAAGGACTGGTCTCCACCCACCTTTCCTTTTGAGTATCATGAAGTAAGTTGAGTAGAATTCCGTTCTCTGATATTTTGGAGGAATGTATTCTATTGCTCCCCATTGTAGCAAGGAGTTCACCTCTTGGACGAGAATACTGTCATGAGAGTGGTCCCCAAAGAGGGATGGGAAGGGGAGTTTTGGAGGAGGTAGTATGACAAACTCTATTATATAGCCACAGTGAATGATGTCAATACCTATCTGTCTGTTATCACACTCCAAGCATGGGGAAATGACCCCCAAAGGGAGTAGGAAGGTCGTGAGGCAGTAGACTTAGCAGTCAGCGGCTCTTGGGCTCACATTAAAAACACCCCTTCGCTGGAGGTTGGGTCTGGCACGTGAAGCCTGATAGGGAGGCCATGGAAGGCAAGACCTCTGTGTCTTTTGATGTTTCCCTGGGGCTCATTAGGTCTCTGTAGGTAGAACTGAGGAGACCTGAAGCACTGGGTGGATGATGGACAGTGGAATTTTCATTTCAGGGCAGGAATGTAGATGCCCAACAAGTGAAGAGTAGCACTGGAGTCCTTTAGTGTATGTAGGGATTCATCTGTCTTCTGGTTTAAAAGATGGGATTTGTCAAAAGGGAGGCTCTCACTGGTATTTTGGACCTCCCTAGGAAAACCAGAAGAATGGAGCCAAGACTATCTATGCATGACTATTGCTGTAGCCATGGCCCTAGAGGAGGAATCTGCTGCATCTATTGCACATGGAGATATAGCTATCTCATAGAACTGGAAGGGACCTTGCAAGGTCATTGAGTCCAGCCCCCTGCCTTCACTAGCAGGAACAAGTACTGATTTTGCCCCAAATCCCTAAGTGGCCCCCTCAAGGATTAAACTCACAACCCTGGGTTTAGCAGGCCAATGCTCAAACCACTGAGCTATCCCTCCCCCGTTGGAGAGCAGCTTTGACCATGAGCTTCCTGCCATCAACAATTGCCTGAAAATGAGCATGATCTTGTTGTGGAAGGCTAACAGCAAATTCCTTGAATTTATTGTAATTTAGGAAGTCACATTTGGCTAATAATTAGTGACTCTGAATTGTAGGCTAGAAGATGAGAAAAGTTTATGTCCTAGAAGATCTAGATGTTTCCCTTCCTTATCAGCAGGTGTGGCTCAAAGGTGTTGCTGTTTGGCCCTTTCTGCAGCAGCCTGGGCTACTACGGAATTTGGAGGTGGATGGGAGAAAATAAAGTCAGATCCTTTGGCCGGAACATAGTAGCCATGCATGTGGCAGGGGTGTACCACACTATTCTGGAAGGCTCCCGTCTAGCTTAGTTAATTGGCAATGCTATTCTTGTCAGCCCCAAGGTGTCAAGGACATCCAGAAGCTTGTGCTGGAAGTCTTGGATCTCTTCTAAAGGAATCTGGAGTTCCACCATGACTCTCTATAACAGCTCCTGGAATTGCCTGAAGTTATCTGCTGGGGAAGTGGATGATGTAGCCACCACTTCATCTGGTGAGGAGAAAAGGAATCTTGCCAGTTCCAGTGGAACTGCTCGGACCATGCTAAAAAGTTCTCTCTCCACCACTGGATCCATATGCCTGCTGGAAGGATCCCTCAAGGGGAAGGCAGGTGACAGTTCCCTCACAGATCAGGCGAGTTTCGAGGGGTGGTATTGTGCCCAGTGTCTCCAATATGGCCAATAGGCTGGATCCAACAGAGATTGTGGTGGTCCCATGGCATGGGGTACCAGTGGCTCTGCGGTAGCTGAGGTGGTAGTTGTTGCCAGAGATGTGGTGGTCTCTGCGATGGTGCATAAGGGTGGTATGATAAAGGCGGTGGTTCTCTCAGTTCTGACTCCTCTGAAAAAGAGATGGCGCACTCTGGTTTTAATGGTGTGTGACAAAGTTCCTTCTCTACCTTGGTCGGTCCTGCCTTATTGGCGGATTTTGCTATCCTCAGAGATCTTCCTGTGTTGGATCAGGAGTTGGGAGGTTTGGGGGGAACCCGGGCCCACCCTCTACTCCGGGTTCTAGCCCAGGGCCCTGTGGATTGTAGCTGTCTATAGTGCCTCCTGTAACAGCTGCATAACAGCTACAACTCCCTGGGCTACTTCCCCATGGCCTCCTCCAAACACCTTCTTTATCCTCACCATAGGACCTTTCTCCTGGTGTCTGATAATGCTTGTACTCCTCAGTCCTCCAGCAGCACAGCCTCTCACTCTAACTCTCAGCTCCTTGCACCTCTTGCTCCCAGCTCCTCATACACGCACCACAAACTGAAGTGAGCTGCCTTTTAAACCCAGGTGCCCTGATTAGCCTGCCTTAATTGATTCTAGCAGCTTCTTGATTGGTTGCAGGTGTTCTAATCAGCCTGTCTGCCTTAATTGTTTCCAGGAAGCTCCTGATTGTTCTGGAACCTTCCCTGTTACCTTACCCAGGGAAAGGGGACCTACTTAACCTGGGGCTAATATATCTGCCTTCTATCACTCTCCTGTAGCCATCTGACCTGACCCTGTCACAGGTGGTACCATCGGAGCCAGTGGAAGAGTGTAGAGCATCGGTGCAGAGGGTGAGGGACCTCGTATCGGAGACACATCCCTTGCATGGGATATAATCTCTCTAAAAGTAGAGGCACCCAATGGAAGGGGTGACTCTGGGTCCAGCAAGGAAAAAATGTCCTGAGATGCAGCCATGGCTCCAGATATCCCTGGCACTCTCTCTTTCCAGGCATTGGTACTGGCGTTTGGATCTTTCCCAGTATGGGACAGTCCCGCATCTTGTGGGGTGCTGGAGATGATGGTACCAATGGATTGATGCCTAGTACTGCTGGGTCCTATTGTTTATGGGCCTTTTTCCTGTGCCTGTGAGACTTAGAACATACTTAGTCCCCTTGGGCTGAGCTGGTGAAAGGAGTGTTGATCTTCTTTGATTTAGAGAAATACTTAGTCTCATGATTACAGGACGGCTTCCTTACCTCTTAACCAGGCCCCACCATGGGGGCAGTTCTGCTGGCACCAGAGGCAGATGAAGTAGCAGGAGGCATGCTCCTCGCTGAATCAGGCCATTGCACAGGGAGTGTTCCCTGGTCTGGGTCCAAGTGTGGTCTCATGGCATGCCCCATGAGACACTTCTAGAGGCAAAGTGTCCAGACTTCTCGGGTGCAGCTGGGGAAGGATTGGCAAATACTGCACCTGGCCATGATGTGAGTTTCTCCCAGGCAGTAGAGGCAGCATTGGTGGTTGTTGCTGACCAAAAAGGATTGCAGGCAGAAGGCACAAAGTTTGAAGCCTGGAGTCCTGGGTATTGTCTGGTACCCGTATGTGGGGATGAAAACCTCAAAGCCTATCTAAAAACAAGTGCTAAAAGTATTAACTATTAAAACTAAGAGAAAATAAAACTGGTAAAACCACTAAAAACTCATTAAAGCTATTTACAACTATCTTTTCAGAAGTGTGTCAGAGACGAGGACCCTGGAAGTTCTAATCCAGACCATGCATCGCTGAAAAGGAACTGGAGACACAGTTGGTCCGCCCTGCCCCTCAGCACCTCAAATGGAAGCACAAGGTGAGCCATGGCGCATGCGTGGACCAACAGACACTACTTTCAAATTCTCTAACTCCGGACGCATAGTGCGCAGGCATAATTCCTCAGTGGAATAAAATAGGGACCATCACTCAAGAAGAACTAATGCTGTATGGCACTGGCGTGCAACCTGCAGCCCACTGAAGAGTTTCTGAATAAAAAACTATGTTGCCATCTTTAACTGCATCAATGCTTCAAGGCTGAGTACCATCATTTTTTGAGACTAAAAGCAAGATTTAAAGCTATCAAAGACAGGCACACACACTAAGTTCACAGTATTACCTTTCAAAATGGATACACTATATTTATACAAAGCCCCAATCAACTTTGCTCTTTTGAATGCTAATATCCTGGAAAGTTGCTAATGCGAACGTGAATGATATTTGGAGAGATTTCTTACTGGAAACTATTAGTTCTAAAGGATGAATTCTCTTCCCGTTCCCTCCTCTAGAAGCCATTTCCCGTTTCAGTTGCTTGCTGCTCCTCTCCTGCTTCCAGCTTCAAACAGCTGCAGATCAGTGAGAAGCAGAAGTGAAATGCACTCCTTGCTGCACAGCTGAGACACACAATTGAATACAGCATCAGCTGGTGGCAGAGCAGAGCAGCGCAGAGCAAAACTGAGCCTTATTTTCATCCAATCACAGCAGTCTCTGTCTTCAGGCTGCAGCTGGCTTGGCCTTCTTAGTGAGGCAGCACTCTTCAGCCAGTCGTGAGCCAGGAACAGGGAATGTGAGAGGAAGGGAAGAAGTAAGAATTGAGGGGGAAGTTTTTTAGAATTCAGGAGACAGGGCAGAGATAGGAAAACAGAGGAGAAGGAAAGAAATCATAATATAAAAGAGAGAGAACACAAAGAAAGGAAAGAGAAAATAGTGTGAATGAAGCAAAGTGGCAAGCGGAAAGAAAAAAAATAAAAGAAATAGAACAAAGAGAAAGCAAGCTATTCAATTAGAAAAATATAGTTTATTTATTTGCGTTTAATATAAATGGATTTATGTGAGAACACACAAGGACACAAAACTTATGCAACTGTATGAAAAATATGTATTTAAATCAGCTACGTCCTCCAAGCTCCTGGGATGTTACCAAAGTGGCCACTGGTACAACGGAGGCTGTGCCCCACTGCTGCAAGGATGATTTTGAAGTAGATCTCTTTTGAGCAAGAAAGGAGAAAAATTATTACCAAACCCATTTACCCCAATTTCTATCAAGTTAAAAGCACTCACAATGATTTTATTTGTTTCTATATTAGTTCTCAAAGAAAATAACTTCTCTACTTTAGGCAGACTGAATAGAAACCAAAATATCTAAGATCCCTAAAAGGCTTTAGGTTAGATTTCACAGATATCAAGGCCAGTTTTTAACTTAGCATGCCTGGAGATAGTTCATACTTACAGCTACTCCCCTTCCTCCGGAGGTTTGCCTCCCGAAATCGGCAAAGGCTGGTGTGAAGTCTGGTCCTCGAGGCAATATCCGAGGGTCCAGAGTTCGAATTGACAATTTTTGCTGATTTATCTGCCAGCGGAACATCAACAACAACGAAAAGAGTTTGTTAAACTTCTGTGATGTGGTTATTACAAACACGTGCAATCTGTTAACAGTCCTCTGCCAACATTTCAATCAGTGATAAGCAGGATTACAACATATATTTGTTGTTTTAGCAAACAATAGGTATAATGTTTTCTATTAATAGCCTCAGTTACACAAAAAAAAATTGTAATTCATTTGTGCCATGCCTTACACCAATGGCTGTTACATAAATCCACAACAAGGACCATGAGAACTTTGGAAAATTTGTCACGGTTTGACGTGACTTATAGATAATAAAAAAATGGCTAAGTTGCACTGCTATTTGAGCAATAAATTTGATGGTCATGGTTAAGGATCACAAAACTGTCATCTGATCTGAAACAAATATCCTCAGTTTTAACAAGGTAAATGGCTGAGTAAGCAAAGAAACCTCAAAAGATTATGACCAGGTGAGGTCACAGAAAACTGAAAGGGCAGTTGGATAAAGCCTTTCCTAAGGACATAGCTGGGTTTTACAACATTGCCAGTCCCTGGAAGTTTAAAGTGGAAATGTTCACCCAGTAGGAAATCACAAATACTCTGATTCGTGCTTGAATCTTAGGTGCCCAAATCTGTTCTGTCAAGTAAGTGTAAATCTGCAGGAGTCAACAGATTTACATGGCTGTAACTGAGGTGAGACTTCCTAGGACTAACTCTTTAAAAATAATCATGAATAACTTTCCTGCAAGAGATACAAAAAGATAATGAGAAGATTCATTGTGTAATGACATTTGGGCGACTCCATGTCACCATATTTATGTGATAGTGTCAACTAAACAATATAATCTCATAGTGAAGCACATTTTAAAAAAAACGAGTCCGCACTGATGGTCAGTTCATGTTCATGAATTGATCACACTCAAATCCAGTGGTTTTCAAACTGTGGGTAGCAATCCAGTACTGGGTCGCAGAATGGAAGGCACTGGGTCATGATGGCTCTGGTCAGCACTGACAGCTGTGCTTTTAAAAGTCCCATCAGCAGTGCTGCCTGGCTAAGGCAGGCTAGTCCCTACTTCTTCTGACACCGCGTTGTGCCCTGGAAGTGGCCAGCAGCAGGTCTGGCTCCTAGGCAAGGCGGCCACGGGGCTCTGCACACTGTCCCTGCCCTGATCACTGGTTCTGCACTCCCATTGGCCAGTTCCTGGGAGGAGGCGGTGCCGGCATGTGAGAGCCACGTGGAGCTGCTTGCATGCCTCCACCTAGGAGCCGGACTTGCTGCTGGCTGCTTCCAGGATGCAGCATGGTCCGTGGTGCCAGGACAGGCAGGCAGCCTGCCTTAGCACCCCCACTCCGCCACTGACCAGGAGCTGCCTGAGGTAATCCAACCCCAACCCTGAGCCTCCCCTCCCAACCTGGAGCCCCTTCCTGCAACCCAAACCCCTCATCCCTGGCCCTACCCCACAGCCTGCAGCCACAGCCTAGAGCCCTCACCCCCTCCCACACTCCAATCCCCTGCCCCATTCCTGAGCTCCCCACAAACCCAGAGCCTCCTCCTGCACCCCGAACTACTCATCCCCGGCCCCATCCTAGAGCCTGCCCCCCAACCCAGAGCTCCGAACCCCTCCCCAACCACAACCTCCTACTCCAGCCCAGAGCCCCTTCCCACACCCAAACCCCCCATCCCCAGCTCCGTTGAGTTGCAGGCATCAACAATTTTTTTCAGCTGGGTCACCAGAAAGAAAGTTTGAAAACCACGGCCCAAGCCTGTGTTATTTTATAATATGTGGCTTTAACCAAATACCATCCCCATTCCCTTGCTGACAAAACATATGCCAAAAGGCTCACCAAATACTCTAGTTTGCATTAGACTCAACAGTCATTTATATTAATTCCTGATGGTAACTGAATATCCAAGAGAACCATGAACCTGGATGTGCTGCTAGCATTGGGAAATTCAGATTCTTGGCATTTAAAAGGTAAACCCCCTCTTTCTCATCCAATTCCCATTCAGTCAAATGATTCTTAGTATCTTCACCTCTTTATTACAGAATTTGCACACACCTGTTTTACTGGGTCTCCTCTCACCTTGTCGAGGACCACATCACTAATGGGAGGCAGCCCTTCCGGTTTCTGTATACAGGCAGGCATGAACTGGAAATCCAGCAGGAACTCCCTATCGTATTGCTTCTTCCCTTCGGGATTCATGGGCTTCCACTGTTCTGTAATGACACAAGACGGCTCAGGTTCATAGGCAACACAAAGAGCTTTGTTCCTGGAAAGTACACTTTAGATAAACCTGGAGGAAGGTATCTTTGACTAAAATTGTTTTTCAAATTTTCACTTAGGAAAAAACAAGTTAAATTGTCAGAGCATAAGCAATGGGGAGCACACAGCCAAGTCCAGGAGGAGTCACATAAAGTACTAACGTCAACAACTTTCACCCATGACTAGATGCTAGATAGACACAATAAAAATCCAGGCTAGAGCTCTTTTAGGTAAACACATTCAGGAATGGAGGAGCAAAATCAGAGTTTTTGAAAACATGGCAACAAAATGCTTTGACTTCTGAGCACTCTACGCTGGGAGGAGAACAGAGTTCAATTGCAGTTTGAAAATCTCAAAGTTTTTTGCTTTACAATGTCAATGTTTAAGGTAAGACAAATGGCAGAACCATGAGGGACAAGGACAACTGCAGATGAGCAGTCAGGCACATGTAAGGTATTAAAATTTTTCACCAATTTATTTAGGGCTTTCTCAAAAGGAGGAAGCTGATTGTAGTAGGGAAACAGAATAACTTGCTTGTCTGAGAACAAAGTGTATACCCACAGTCTACAGAAAATTAGCATCTGAGGATCTGGAGCCATGATTTTCTCTGCTGGCTGCAGTGTTTGAAAATAGAAAAGAAAAAAACCCAAAACTTATCTACCTCTCCTAACTGTTGTTCTTCTAGACGTGTTGCTCATGTCCATTCCAAGTAGGTATGTGCGCTCTGTGTGCATGGTGGCTGGAAGGCTTTTCCCCTAGCGGTCCCCAGCGGGTTGGTTCAGTTGCCCCCTGGAGTCATGCCTTCATGGAATCGCATATAGGGCCCTGCCAACCCACCGCCTCTTCAATTCCTTCTGTTCACTCCAACAAAGGGATAGGCATGTGAGTCTTGAAATGGACATGAGCAACACATCTTGAAGAACAACAGTTAGGAGAGGTGGGTAACTGTTTTTGATTCTTCGAGTGCTTGCTCACGTTGATTCCAATAGGTGACTACTAAGCAGTACCTTAGAGGTGGGGTTGGAATTCATTGACTCACCGACTGAAGCTCTGCTCTGCCAAATGCTGTATCGTCCCTGGAATGCTGAGTAATGGCATAGTGAGAAGTAAAGGTGTGGACTGATGACCATGTTATGGCCCTGCAGATCTCCTGGATTGAGACCTGTGCCAGCTCTGCTCTGCCAAATGCTGTATCGTCCCTGGAATGCTGAGTAATGGCATAGTGAGAAGTAAAGGTGTGGACTGATGACCATGTTATGGCCCTGCAGATCTCCTGGATTGAGACCTGTGCCAGGACTGCCACCATGGAGGCCTGTGCCCTTGTGGAATGTGCTGTCAGTGAGGGGGCAAGTATCTTTGCCAAATCATAACAGGCCCAGATACAGAACGAAATCCATGATGACTTTGGGAAGACACCAGGAGGCCCTTCATCCTGTCTGCTACTGCAACAAAAAGCTGGTTCGATTTTCAAAATGGCTTTGTCCGTTCAATATAAAAGGCCAATGCCCACCGAACATCCAGGGAACGGAGTTTTTGTTCCTGGCTATTAGTGTGTGGCTTAGGGTAAAAAACTGGGAGAAAAATGTCCTGATTGGCATGAAACTAAGATGACCTTTGGAAGAAAGGCTGGATGAGGCTGAAGCTGTACCTTGTTCTTATAGAAGATAGTGTAAGGAGGTTTGGATGTTAGGGCCCTACACTCGGATACCCTCCTAGCTGAGGTTATTGCCACCAGAAATGCCACCTTCCTTGACAGGTAGAGTAGTTAGCATGTCACTAGGGGCTTAAAGGGGGCTCCATTAGTTTTGAAAGTGCTAGGCTGAGGTCCCATGTAGGGATCACAGTTGTACTTGCAGGTATAACCTTTCACGTCCTTTAGGAAAACGGCCAACTATTGGGTTAGCGAACAGTGATTGACTAGCAACCCCTGGGTGAAACACCGAAATGGCAGCCAGGTGAACCTTTATTGACGACATCAACAGTCCTTGCTACTTTAAGAGCAGCAGATAGTCCAAGATTAAGGGTACTGACTGCATCATAGAAATATGATTCCATAACTTTCAAATCGAGAATCTCTTCCACTTGGCCAAGTAGGTTGCCCTAGTACATGGTTTCCTACTGCCAAGGAGGACTTCCTTAATGGGCCCCAAACATGTCAGCTCTAGTGGATTTAACCATGAAGCCTCTATGCCGTGAGGTGGAGAGATTTGAGGTTGGGATGCCGGAGACGGCTGTGGTCCTGGGTGATCAGGTCCAGAACTAGGGGCAGGATGATCGGGGTGTCCACTGACAGCTCCAGGACAGTGGTATACCAGTGCTGATAGGGCCAGGTTTGACGCTATCAATATCACCAAGGCTCCTTCCTTTCTGACCTTGAGCAGAACCTTGTGGACAAGTGGAATAGGCAGAAATGCGCAGAACAGGTGGTCCTTCCAAGGAAGGAGGAATGTGTCTGCATATGAGCCCGGGCTGAGATTCAGGAAGGAGCAGACCTGCTAACAACTATCTTAACTATTTACGGATTAAACTAAGAGTCCACTAGGAGATTGCTCAAGGTGCAAACAAGAGAAGGGAACGCTCCAATGAATGTCACTGGCAGTAAGAAGGAACTGAACGGGTGGTAGGCTGGCAGGGTGCCTGAACCAACCCAGCAGATACTGCTAGGGGAAAAGCCTTCCGGTGACTGTGCACGCGGCACGCGCACACCTACTTGGAATCGACATGAGCAAGCACTTGAAAACATCTACTAGCTCAACAGCCAGGTTGATTAATCAGGCTCATAAATGGGAAAACACATTTTTATCTGAAGAAAAACATATGAGATTCTTTTTTGTGTGTTTTACTGAGACTGAACTGCATTGCTGTTTCCTACCTCAGCCTATTCTATTAAACTTTTCTTCCTACATCTTTCTACTCTTTCCTCATTTAATTCCTTTGAACCTTAAGTTCAGATTCTCTACATTATGACATCTCCCGCACCACCATGACCACAAAGAGAAACTTGTTCGAAACAACAAGCTTTTCATTGAGAAACACAATATACCATATACAAAGGATTACAATACCTAGACCTTTTACAGTGATTTTCACCCACAGATCTCAAAGTATTTTTATCACTATGCACATTTTACATATGAGGAAAACAGGGCCTTTGCCAGTTCAGCAGGCGAGAAATCCAAATCCACTGGACCACACTGCTTCCCATTTGTATGTGGATAAATATTGAAAATAGCAAAAATAACAATTACATACACTCAACTTTTTCTCTTGGAAGTTTCCTAAAAAGAAATTATAGTGTGAAAAGTAAGCAGATAGTAAATGTCAGAGTCAGCCTTCTTACATGCAGAGCAAACCAAGGCCAAATGGAGAATTCTTCCTAAAATCTACTAAAAGGAAAAATCTGGATATTTTGAAAAGATCTAACAACTGTTGATTATTGTGCAAACTAGTCAAGATGGCCTTGCAGAATAAAAATAAAGTGCTCTTTGCTTTAAAAAGGGATGCACTTGTTTCATTCCTTTTAGGAACAAGTTAAAGCACAGCCAAAATTAGGCTATGAACCACCCGAAAGGTCTGCAATTTGTAGGACTATTGACTCTGCATGATGTTTCTATTAAAAGACATCTTACAAATTGCAGTTTACTTTAAAAGCTGTTTACCTGATAAGTAGGTGGTCTACCATAAATAGACAGTAGACTACCAGAGGCTTTTTACTTTTTTGGTGGCCATGCTATGAATTATCATGCTATCAATAGATTTGCTCATTTCTGCAAGTTAATGTAAGAAAAGCTACTCTGAACTTCAACAGAATGGAATGCTGCAGAAGCAGCAGCAGCATAATTGGACTACAATAATTCCTCCTCTCCTATATCTTACTCCCAAGATTTGTGTCTGTGTTCCTTACCTATTTTACTTAACACTTTATATTTATTAAGCTATTAAGGAAGTTGTTTCATTTATTCAGAGGAAGCCACATCTGAAAAATTAAATACTTGAAAGTTGGTACTAACCACGAGTAAAGAACATGGCTTAAGAGTCTTTGCTAAACAGGTGAGATTATACTGCAGTTCAGGCTATACAAAATAAATACTATCATTAATAAAACAGGGACAGCATCTATAACACTAAGTACCAGGAAAATAATGGTCTTCTTGGAATCCACACTCTAATCCAGGGGTAGGCAACCTATGGCACGCGAGTTGATTTGCAGTGGCACTCATACCGGCTGGGTCCTGGCAACCAGTCCGGGGGGCTGTGCATTTTAATTTAATTTTAAATGAGGCTTCTTAAACATTTTAAAAACCTTATTTACTTTACATACAACAATAGTTTAGTTATATATTATAGACTTATAGAAAGAGACCTTCTAAAAACATTAATATATTACTGGCACACGAAACCTTAAATCTGAGTGAATAAATGAAGACTTGGCACACCACTTCTGAAAGGTTGCCAACCCCTGCTCTAATCATTTGACAACAGAATAACATTCAATAGCTGGATCAGGGCTTGATAACTAGGAGTGGACAGAATATTAACATGCATTATTTATTTTCTTTAATTTAGCATAGACTTGTAAAGGATCATCTTCTCCAACTCGGACCAGTTTAGAAATGGAAGGTTTTGAATATCTAGATGTAAATCAGAGGCCAGTAGGTTAGATTAGATCATATGCAACCCCTCTGGCATTAAAATCTATGAAATTGTATAACTGGGTATTGTTTTTTAAACTATACAACTTGGTTTGGTATTCAGTAGCTAAATCTGATAGTGTAATCTTTTAAACCCACTTTAAATTGAGATCTGTTGTTTTATATTACAGCAAAGCTACTATACTAATGAAAAGATCCGATGGTTCTGTTTTGTGTGTCAAAAATTCTCATGTCTCTTCTAATTAAAGTTTCTAAAACTAAGGCCACGTCTACACTACAGCATAAAATCGAAATTATTAAAACCGGTTTTATAAAACTGGTTTTATAAAATCGATTTTACGTGTCCACACTAGGGCACATTAATTCGGTGGTTTGCGTCCATGGTCCTAGGCTACCATCGATTTCTGGAGCGGTGCACTCTGGGTAGCTCAGTAAAAGAATGAGACCAATAACTTCGATTTCCGTCCACACTAAGCCTAAATTGATATAGTAATATCGATTTTAGGGTTACTCCTCTCGTTGGGGAGGAGTACAGAAATCGATTTTAAAAGCCCTTAAAATCGATTTAAAGTGCCTTGTAGTGTGGACCAGGCCTAAGAGGACTTTCAAAAGCCAGGCGTGTGGCAGCTACCTCACACAGCCACTTGCACTTGTGCTGAAGTCATCTACATACAGACATATAAATTAAAGCAGCCAGGAATTTTCTTCTCCTCTCACCCTCTTCCTCTCCAGCCCTCTCTTCTTTATCACCACCAGAAAGGAAAAATGACACTTTTAAACTTATGTCCTCCTACACTGCTAAATACTGTAAAACACAACATCTTCCAGTGTGAGTATACTGCTTTCAGTCCATACGCATCCTTCTTTTCTTAGGGCCTATGCTGAATTCCTTACTCATCCTGAAGGGGGGAAGACAGAAAAGCAAAGCATGCATGCATTCAGGCAGGCTGGATTTACCTGGTTTATACTGGTATACTAGCCCTTCACCAGAGCTCTCTGTGGAGTCTGAATTAGCATCAGGTCCTTCCCTCTCTGAAACAAACTCAGCACCATTACGTATAGGCTCTGCTTCCTGCTCTCCATTTTCTTCCACAACTTTTGCTTTTTTAAGTTCAGAAGCATCTCTTTCCAGGTGGAACCCATGGCTCATTTTATCCTGTTCAGATTCAGGTACTTTGTCACCTGAGAGTTCCTCTTCTGCTTTACGCTGAAGCAGAAGCAAGAGAGATTCTGATTAAAATCAACACCCTTTCCAAGACACTCTGTATGTGAAGCAGCTACATTCTATTCACTACAGCACATCTGCTCAATGATATAATGTACATGTACCTTAAACTGTGACATGTATAACTATAATGAAACAGAGTAAATAAGATCACTTACTCAAAACACAATATCTCTTTCTGAGGTAACCCATTCTCAATTAACAGTGTAACTGGAAGGGATTAATATTACCTATAAAGTCTACATGTACTGTTGAGTTAGAATGGAAGGAACAGTTAAGACCTGCAATATGATGATCAGGAGTAACAGATAGCAATCCAAACCCATGCAATCTCTCACTCCCTCATCTGATGGAGAACAGCAGCTCCACTAAAAGCAGTGCAGAATCCTGTTCACAGGGGTCATTTCTTTAAACGAAAAATACCTGCTACAAATTGGAGCAGTTTCCAATAAATAATGCTAATATAACACACAAATGCAATTTCATCTGGCTTTTATTTTTCAGGAAATCCCATATTTTGTATGTTAATTTTAGAATGCTCAAGGGGACAGCCTTATTCTGATTACATACAGTGAAGTGCTAGGAACACAATTTTCCTGGGAGAAGTCCAAATTCATACCACATTCATCCATTAAACAAATGGTGTAATTAATTTATGATGCTTAAAAGAGGAATTTTATCACTTCACTATCTAAAACATAGCATTAAAAAATGCTTTCTGCACTGTCCTAAGTAAAGAATATGTAAATTTACTACATTTTTCTTTAAGTAAATTTGGCATTAGTGAAAATGCCAAATGGCCTTGGAGACTGAGTTCTCAACTGAATGATAAAAAAACACACGGCAACTGCAAGTTTTCCTGGCATTGCCCCCTGCCAGTATACTTCACACCCTGGCTTGAAAAGGGCATGATGATGACTTCAATTCCCACAATGCATTTAATAATGAGCCTTTCTGTTGAATATGCCAACCAGACGGCAAACTGTGATGTTAGGATATTTAATGTGAAAGTGTGATATGGGCACCTGTCCACTAAGAACTGGATATACACATAATTAGACTGTATGTCATTACTGCAGAGTAAAAGCAGGCACCTGCTGACACCAGGGATGAGGCTCCTAGTACATCCTCATTGACAGGTGGATGTACTAGGAGCAGAGACTCATGCTTAATTCTGCAGATACAAGCAACTTGGTGCAACATGTTTCTACAGTGGAAGGATGACAGAGCTGCAATAAAATGATTTGAGTGATAAGAGAAAATTGTGGAACGTACAGCTTGTCCACATGCAGGGTGCCCTCAGAAGAGACAATAAATAATGCTTCCATTTACCCAGTTTGGCTAAAGACAGCCAGTTTTTCTAGTTGTGCTGATATAGGACAGTTTTAATCAATCTGATTATAGGCTCTATTGCTAACTCCCCCTTTTTCATGACTCTTCTAATTCTAGATTACACCAGATAATTTAAAACACATGTTGACAGTAACCCCACAAGAATGTAAACATAATGTCGTTAGGCTCCCAGTAGCTTTCTCCAAAAAGTCATGCCAGTGCTGTCACTCATGCTGGACACCAGGGTTGTGTGTGCAGAACAGGTCAAAACAAACCATTTACAAACATGCCTTATGAGCAAAAGTTTTAGTTTAACTTTCAAGTTACCTTTGCATTCTTCATAGTGTACCAGACCATGAACAATTCCACCACTCAGCATGTTTAAAATTATTTACCATAGCATTTGACAAATAAATAATAACTATAGTGGGTCAGTGCATATTTAGAAGAACTGAAATAAATTTTCAAAATACATTTTTAAAACTATGAATAAGATATGTGGATTACTGTTGATAAATACAGTTATGAATGCAACACTTATGTGTGGGAAGAGGATAAATACAATGCAACTATACTGACATTAGAACAGAACCCTGCCCCATGTCTCTCATTCCCTGGAAAAGCAGGTACCAGGAATGCTGCAGTAGCAGCTCCTGTCATTCTACAAGCTGGAAAGGTTGATTGATAGGAAGGGTAGTAACCAAGATATGGACCTTTGGGGTAGCAAAAGCACAGTTAGGACAACTGGGGAGGAAAATAAGATATCACTGGCTGAAAAAGTAGTGAAAACTGAGAAGGTTTTTCTACCATCAATATCTATGTATGAACTTCCCTCCACTCTTATCCTCAGCTTAGCACCACAACATGTAAAAACGTAGTTACTGCTAAAGGACTGATAGCACACAGAAAAGCAGATGATGAACTGCAGAAACTAGTTTAATCAGCAACGTGAGGAGAGAAAACCCACCAAGACAAACCTAATGAAATTAATGCACTCGTATTAGTTTTTTGTTTGTCTCTGTACAAAAAGTGGAACTCTCTCAGACTTTCAATAGTTTCTGCACATTTAAACATGGCCTACATGGGAAGAGGACTCCAAAATGAGGCCTTCTAGTGGCAATAGTTGCAACTCCCTTTACTCTGCTACACATTACAGAAATAACACCATTAAGACTCCTTAGTGTTCTGACCCTGAGAGACCACCACTGCCCTTTAAAAGTAAAATTCTGCTCCTGAAGATGTACTGCAATAATCCCATTGAAGTCAACAGGAGCTGTGCAAGTTCATCCAAGGGTTATCATCTATCCCTTAATAGAGATGGTGGCCTGTATCAGACTACCAGAAAGAAGGATCTCACACCACTGCAAACTTGAGAGAACAGGTAGAGGGAATCTCAGATTTGCTGAACATTTTCTCTATTCATGTAGCTATTGTTGATGTGCAGGTTTGCATGTATACTTCCATGCTTTCACATCTTGGCTTCTCCAGCTTGATTCTGCCACGATGACATAGTTCTTTGTTCATGACATCACAAATACAGCATTGTGAAGGGGAAAGGCATGCTATACCACTCAATACCAACATCTGAGGCTAATTATTGAGGAGCTCTAATGGGCTCCAAAGCAAGATCTGTGCAATCCTTCACTTGAACTACTTTAGTTACGATGTGTGACCCTGAGAGTGGGGAGGATATAAATTAGACAAAATGAATGCATATTTAGGTATCCAAAAGAGCTGCAGACTAGATATCTGTTTCAAGTATAATGGAGAGTATCTGACAGTGTGCCCCCACAATCAAGTCCATTTACAGCTTCTAAGCTAAATGAGTGCTAGTGTGCGACCCAAGCTAGCCTTACAAGAGGGTTACAAAGTAAAATATAGGAAGATTACACTGCCCCTTACCTCTGTTTCCGCCTCTAACTCCTCCTCAGTGGCTTGGGTCCGATCTTTTGGTTTCTTCCACATCTTTGGTGCAGCTACAGCTGTTTGGGCTGCAATACAAGTTTACACCCATTACTTACCAACACCAAATCAAAGTTAGAAGGGTCTGGTCCTGGGTACTACCTTCACTCTCACTTGGGTTTTGTTTTCAACCACATAGAAAAATAAAAATACTTCTATTGATGGTTTGGCTAAAATCCAAATGATCAGTTTTTACCAAAAGCAGTGACAGCTAAATGGCCAGAGCAACGTTAGAACAAGACAGACTTTGTTTTATAAGCTATTTGTTCATACTCTAAGACAGAAGTAGGCAAACTACGGCTCATGGACCACATCCGGCCCACCAGCTGATTTAATCCAGCCCTCGAATTCCCGCTGGGGAGCGGGGTCTTGGGCTTGCCCCGCTCTCACCTCCAGCCCAGGAGCAGGGTCGGAGGCCAGTCCGTGCATGCTGTGACTCCCGGAAGCAGCAGCATGTCCCCCTTCCAGCTCCTATGTTTAGGGGCAGCCAGGGGGCTCCATGTGCTGTTCTGTCTGCAGGTGCCGTCTCCACAGCTCCCATTGGCCACAGTTCCTGGCATAGGAGCCAGTGGGGGGACATGTTGCTGCTTCTAAAGTGCCGCTCGGAACCTGTACCCCTGACCCCTTCCATACCGCAACCTCCTGCCCCAGTCCTGATCCCCCTCCCACCCTACGAAACCCTTCAGTCCCAGCCCGGAACACCCTCCCGCACCCCAAATCCCTCATCCCCAGCCCCACCCCAGAGCCCACACCTCAAGCCAGAGTCCACACTCCAATCCACTGCCTCAACCCAGAGCCCCTCCCGCATCCTGAACTCTTTTCTGGCCCCATCCCAGAGCTCTTACCCCCAGCAAGAGCCCTCACCCCATTCTGCACCCCAATCCCAATTTTGTGAGCATTCATGGCCCCACCATACAATTTCTATACCTAGATGTGGCACTTGGGCCAAAAAGTTTGCCCACCCCTGCTCTAAGAAGTACTTTACAGAGCAAGGAGTTAACAATTGGCAATACAATAATAATGTAGGAAAATACACAGCACTACTTCATACACTAAAAGAACAGGAATACTTGTGATATCTTAGAGACTACCAAATTTATTTGAGCATAAGCTCTCATGGGCTACAGCCCCCTTCTTTGGATGCATAGAATGAAACATATATTGAGGAGATATATATACACATACAGAGAGCATGAAAAGGTGGGAGTTGTCTTACCAACTCTGAGAGGCCAATTAAGTAAGAGAAAAAAACTTTTGAAGTGATAATCAAGATGTCCCAGTACAGACAGTTTGATAAGAAGTGTGAGAATACTTACAAGGGGAGATAGAGTCAATGTTTGTAATGGCTCAGCCATTCCCAATCCCTATTTAAGCCTAAATTGATTGTATCTAGTTTGCATATCAATTCCAGCTCAGCAGTTTCTCATTGGAGTTTGTTTTTGAAGCTTTTCTGTTGCAAAATTGCCACCCGCAGGTCTGTCATTGAATGACCAGACAGCTTAAAGTGTTCTCCTACTGGTTTTTGAGTGTTATAATTCCTGATGTCGCATTTGTTATAATTGTTTGAAAGAGCACTACTATTGACCAGGATACTGGGTTATGCTTGACAGATTTTTCCCAGTGACTATCCTAATTTTTTTAAATTTCTACCTCAACAGTGATCAGAAACAAAGCAGAAGGAATCATGTTTTAATATCTTATCCAAAAGGATGGCACTCTATATGTGCAACACCTTGCTGGCAATATGCTTATCTTTATGTTTATAATGAATTTCAAAAGCCAATTAATAATTCTTTTGATCATCACCAGGTGGTTGATGTATAACATTCAATTTTTTCCCTGAAAAGTGAAAGACCACAAGGAATATTAATACTCAAGACAGACAAAATATATTTATCCAAAATCTCTGTGATCTGTGGAATCAGCTCTACCAGGCTTGGGAAACACACATATGCTTAACTAAAAGTATGCAAAGAAACCCAGTGAAACGAATAGGACTGCTCATATCCCTAAAATTAAGCACGTACGAAAGTGTTTGCAAGATCAGGGCCTCAACTGCTAACTTTTCTCTGTAACATCTGTAGAACAACATGGCATGTACATACTTCAACATAAAACAATCAAATGGAATTAAGAGGCTTTACACACAGATGACTGAAGGGAGAGTGACTAAAGACAATGCACCAGTACACATTAAGTATGGAACTGTAATTACATCCTAAGTTGTTGACATTTGTTCCTGAGGGCAAAAGGGAAATTGGGTTCATTAAGTTCCCAGTGCCCAAAAAGATACCTTGGGTGGGTCAGTGGCTTGTTAACAGAGGTTAGTTTGACTATGGATTTTTGGAGATATAACTGGAATCAGCAGAAATTATTATAGCAAATATGGCAGTTGGAACATGGTATATGACAAAATATACTGCTACAAATACTGAGACAGTCGCTCTCTCTATGGAAGATAAGAAAGATGGCCATAGCAATATATACTAGGCTAATTAAAGTGGAATTCATAATATGAACACAAAAGTAAGCTCTTGATAAGCAAAATATCCCAACTTCGTCTCATTCTTTTATATAATGCATGACAATGCTGAAAGCAATTTCATCTTAAATACCAGTCATAACTTGGTTGAAAAACATTACGAACGCATCAGCTGTAACCAGCCTAAACTTCTGAACAACAACGTTATACAACTACTGAACTTAATACAGTACTTTTCATCTGTAGATCTAAAAACACATTAAAAGGAGGGCAAATATCTACTTTACAGATTAGGAAACTGAAGTACAGAAAGAAAAATTTGTGACAAAGTGGGAATTCCCTATAATATTTCTATGACTCCTATATGTGTCGTTTCCCTTTGCATCGCTACCCAGTGAGTGTGAAAGGGCCAAAGCTGCTCCTGGAGCAGCGCAGGAGACATGAGGTCTGTGTATCACCTCACTGTCTGTGGTGGAATGAAGGATCATTAAAAAACCTGGTTGAAACTGATCCACACCAGCAAAGAATCTAGAAAGACAGTGAGAACTGACACCTAACAGCAGAGCGAGAGCCAGAAATCTAACGCTTTTCTGTGCTAACCTAAGGACTTGCAGGTTCTGTAGCCAAGTCACTAATAAACTGTTACCTTGCTTCGAAAAGGCTCCTGCTCTTGCTGCAAATATTCACGGAAAGCATTGCACCCTAAAGGAGAACAGTCTCAGTTGAATTCAATGCAGGGAGCTATGGAGAGAGACAGAGATTGCTGAGACCTGAAGGCCCAGTCTTGGAATCTCAAGAGGCCACACGCTTGCCCCTATGAAACTATAGGAGTACTTGTGGCACCTGTTCTTTTTGCGGATACAGACTAACACGGCTGCTACTCTGAAACTATGGAACTATGTGAGTCCTTGGGGTCCAGCACACTAACGGAGTCACTCCCAATGGACAAGTCACATGCTGGGACATATATCATATCCTGAAGATCTATATGAAAGTGACTTGCCTAAGGCCGCCCAGCAGGTCTGTGGAAGAGCTGGACAAATACCAGTCTTTTGACTCCCAGTCCAGTGCCATATCCATTGGACTATGCTTGTTAAGAAAATTTAAATTTAAATGTACTGAAGAACCTTGCTAATTATGAGTAATAGCCGGGAAGACTCATTATAAATGATTGAATATTGGAAAGACAAGATGGGTGGGTTGGTCTTTTATTGAACCAACTTCTGCTGGTGAGAAAGACAAGATTTTGAGCTATACAGAGCTCTTCTTCAGGTCATAAACTCATAGTGATAGGAGTGCTGTCTCTTCTATTAAAAGTTTGCTAACGTGGGAAGAAGCTGCCAGATTTTTGTGCAGCGTATAAGAATCTGTGGTTTAGCAAAGTGTGGATATAAGTGAGAGTCCACTGTCAGTGAGAAAATGCAAATAGTTTAAGCCCTACATTTCATCACCTACTGTGCTATAGATAAGTAAAGAATGTCCTCTGGAGTTTAGAAGTCAATTCATTTTTTAATTTTATTTTAAACAATTCCATGGAACTCAACAAAGTAAAGCTGCACAAGAGTGCTCCCATCTTGCAGGCTCTGTAGAAGCAGCGACAAGCAGAAATCAAGACAAACATTTTCAGGCTTTCAAAGTGGTGAAGCTATACAAAAAGGTATTTAACAATATCCTCCTAAAACTGCTGGCTGTTTGCAGATGAGAAATGCTGCTGTGAAGGGAAGCTGTCACTGAAAACTTTGTCTTTTCAGATGAAAAGGATACATTTTCTTAAAAGAAATCACTATGGCTTCTTGGGCTCCATTCTTCCCCTGCCAGCTCAGACCACCCCTTTGTGACACTCAAAACATCCATACAGGCAACAATGAAGACCAATTAAAACCCAAGGAAATATAATCAACTCGATGTGTTTGAGCTGGCAAAGGTACTTATTTTCTTTGCATCACCTTTTCTCTCTTTTACACATGGAGTGTGCTAAAAAGTCATTGTCAACATTATTTCATTTTTATATTATATTTATTATATTATATTTTTTCACATCCTCGACACAAGGAATACAAGTAATATAAAAAGGACTCAATCCTGCAAAGTGCTGAGCACGGACCTCATTGTGAACCGTGTGTACTCAACACTTTTCACAAGTGCTCAGCACCTGCCAGAACTGAGACATAAGTCACTCCTAATCTGTCACTGAACTTCTCTCTCGATGGGGTTTTTAAAATTTTGTAGATCCATTTTCCTCCCATTAACTGCAAAGCCCATTACAATATACTAGCACATTTAGAAGGTATCTACAACTAACATCAGAAGGATGGCAGGAAATAGATAAATTGTAATATTGTGTATTTTAAAAAAATATGTCTCCATATTTTACAAACACATAGCTTGTTGATAATTGTTCTGGAATGGTTTACTGTTACAACATTGCGCCATGAAACAGAAGTAAATGTCTGACAATGCACAAAGTGGTACAACATATTTATTTAAAGCTTGATGCATCAGCCTTGTATTCCAATCCTACAAATGTCATTATCATTTTAAATATATTAATTGAGAGAGGACAAATGACTGTGTGGTGTTTTATCAAGGTTTAAGTGGCATGAAAATGGTGGCGAAGCCACTATGAATTATGCAGGTCATCCCAAGAAGTGTCAATAAAATCTTCACAACCACTCTACCATGTGTTTCGTATTTGCTGCATGTTTTATAGAGAAACTATTTAAAAATACTTCAGAGCCTTACAATGAGACGCATTGTTACAATATTTCATTTCTGCCTGTAAAATCAAATCCCAATGGAATGCAAAGGGACCTGGGCACTTAAATCCTTTTAAGATCCTTTGACAAATCCAGCCTGAGTTCAACTGGTCACAACACTGAGGGAAAAGACAATGGTAACAAACAACTTACAGACCATTACAACTTTACTTGAATTTATTTTACATACGTATAACAACTTCACAATTTTAAGGTCTGATATCAAGTGACCTTCGCTGGCTAGAAGTGTATGCTGTATAGGTCCCAAGGGAAAGTTGGGGATTTCTCCTTAAACTTGCCACTGGTGCAGCACAGAATCCTTCACCTCACGGAGCAATGAAATTTTGGACAGGAGAGAGAGAACGTAAGAATAGCCATATTGCATCAGACCAATGGTCCATCAAGCCCAGTATTCTCTCTTCCGACAGTGGTCAATGCCAGGTGCTTCAGAGGGAATGAACAGAACAGGTGATCATCAAGTGATCCATGCCCTGACACCCATTCCCAATTCCTGGCAAACAGGCTAGGGACATTATAGAGCATGCTTTTGCATCCCTGTCCATCCTAGCTAATAGCCATTGATGGACCCATCCTCCAGGAACTTACCTAATTATTTTTTGAAGCTGGTATAGTCTTGGCCTTCACAATATCCTCTGGCAAAGAGTTCCACAGATTGACTGTGCATTGTGTGAAGAAATACTTCCTTTCGTTTGTTTTAAACTTGCTGCCTATTAATTTCATTTGGTGACTCCTAGTTCTACTGTTATGAGAAGGAGAAAATAACACTTTCTTGTTTACTTTCTCCACACCAGTCATGATTTTATAGACCTGTATCATATCCCCCCTTAGTTATCTCTTTTCAAAGCAGAAAAATCCCAATTTTATTACTCTCTCCTCACATAGAAGCTGTCCTATACCTCTAATGTTTTTCCTGCCCTTTTCTGTACCTGTTCCAATTCCAATATACCTTTTTTGAGATGGGGTGACCACATCTGCACGAAGTATTCAAGATATGGACATACCATGGATTTATATAGAAGCAATATTATATTTTCTGTCTTATTACTATTCCTTTCCTAATGATTACCAACATTTAGTTAAAAGAGGAGTACTTCTGGCACCTCAGAGACTAACAAATTTATTTGAGCATAAGTTCAACATTTAGTTAGCTTTTTTGACTGTTGCTGCACACTGAGTGGCTGTTTTCAGAATGACTCCAAGATCTCTTTCTTGAGTGGTAACAGCTAATTTAGACCCCATCATTATCTATCTATATATATATGTAGCTGGGATTATGTTTTCCAATGTGCATTATTTTGCATTTGTCAATACTGAATTTCACCTGCCATTTTGTTGCCCAGACATCCAGTTTTGTGAGATCCCTTTATAACTCTTTGCAGTCTGCTTTAGACTTAAGTATCTTGAGTAGTTTAGTATCATTTGGAAATTTTGCCACTTCATTATTTAAAAAAGTTACCTGTCTTTCAAAACTTCTGCTCTTCAAGATGTGTTGCTCATGTTCATTCCATTCTAGGTGTGTGCACACCCACGTGTGCAGTCATCAGAGATTTTTGCCTCAACGATAGCCGTAGGGCCAGCTTTGGTGCCCCCTTGAGT
Source organism: Gopherus evgoodei (assembly GCF_007399415.2). NCBI lineage: Eukaryota > Metazoa > Chordata > Testudines > Testudinidae > Gopherus > Gopherus evgoodei. The sequence goes on from NC_044339.1 coordinate 343,627, forward strand.
GCTGCACTCATGCGTTGATATATCAGGCGCTGCCGGCCCTACACCCTCTTAGTTCCTTCTTGCCAGTAACTCCGACAAAGGGGCAGGAGAGTGGTTATTGGAATGGACATGAGCAACACATCTTGAAGAAGAACAGTTACGAAAGGTAGGTAACAGCTTTTTCTTCTTTGAGTGCTTGCTCATGTCGATGCCATTCTAGGTGACTCACAAGCAGTGTTCCCTTTAATTTTTCCCACCCATGTGCGGAATTAATTTTGTTATGTCCACCAATGTGGAGGTGATGTGTCACACATCACCTCCATATTGGTGGACATAACAAAATTCATGTGGCTGAGTGGGGCTGAGGGTTTCAGAGTGTGGGAGGGGGCTCAGGGCTGGGGCAGAGGGTTGGGGTGCATGGGGGATGAGGGCTCCAGCTGGGGGTGCAGCCTCTGGGTTGGGGCTGGGGATGAGGGGCTCAGGGTTGCGGTGAGGGCTCTGGCCAGGAGTGCAGGCTCTGGGGTGGTGGTGCAATGGGGGTCCCCAGGGCTACGGTGGGGAGAGGACTCACCCCTGCTCTCTCTCCCCGAATCAGCATCTGGACTGGGGCAGGGAGAGGCACTTCTCCCTGCCGTGGCAGATCTAGGCCAGCCTAAGTTCAGGCTGGGGGATGGGGTGCCTGTCGCCCAGCCACAGCAGGTTTGATGCTGGGCTGGGTTGGGGTGCCTGTTCCCCGGTCACATCAGGTTCGATGCTGGGTTGTGTCGGGGCGGGGAGAGGGGCACCGCAGCAGGTCTGGGGATTGGGGAGAGGCAGCTGTGTGGCTGCACAGCTTAGAGGGAACTTAGCTCACAAGCAAAATCAATGGAGGTGGACTCAGAGTTCACAGTCTTGCAGTTTGCAGCACTGCTTGGACTGAATACGCAGTTCTGAGGTCCAACACGTGAACTTTTTCCATTTGGCTAGGTAAGTCGCTTTGGCGAAGGGTTTCCTGCTACCCAGCAAGACCTGCTGAACATGGGCTGAGTATGCCTATTTGCCCCACTTAGCCATGCAGTAGCCAAACCTCAAGTGCAGCGCTGCCAGGTTCGAGTGCAAAAGGCTGCCATAGTTCTGGGACAGCAGATCCGGCCAGAGGGGCAGCTGCAGTGAGACTGCTACCGAAATGCTCAGTAATGTGCCTAAGAAGTGCTGACAAGGCCACGTAGGGCTACTAGGATAATTCTCGCCCTGTCTTGCTTGATCTTCACAAGGACCCTGTGAATCAACCGCACTGGTGGGAAGGCATACATCAACACTCCCGACCAAGGAATGAGAAAGGCGTCTGACAGGGTGTCAAACAAAACACATGGCATTTTCTGTTCTGCCTGTATGTGAGCAGGTCCACCTGGGGAGACCCCAACCCCTAGAAGATTATGCTGACCACCTCCAGACCACTTGTGGCAAGACGAGAAAGTCCTGTTGAGATGGTCTGCCAAGATGGTCCTGGTTCCAGGCAGGTGAGTGGCTATCAGATGAATGGCATACCGCACACAATGGTGGAGAGCTTCTTGACAACGGGCCGAAGACCTGGCACAGCCCTGCCTGTAGATGTAATATATCATGGTGATATTGTCCATCAGGACCTGCACCACATCTGCCCTTCAGGTGGGGCAAGGAAGCCTGGCAGGCTAGGCGAACTGCTCTGAGCTCCCTGACATTGATGTGGAGGGCTTGATCATCCTGCAACCAGTGGCCCTGGGTGCTCAGTTTGCCCAGGTCCGAAGCATCAGAGACCAGGGTCAACGATGGGGATGGGGTTATGAAGGGGACTCCCTCCAACACTGATCCAGGGTCTAACCACCAATCCAGGGATGACCCGGCACCTGACTACCCTGTCTAGGTCATGCACGTTGGCGATGTAGACTGCTTGCCATGCTTGCAGATGCCAGAGATGGAGCCAAGCACAGCTGATCACAAATGTACACACGGCCATGTGGCCCAACAGCCACAGCAGGTGTGAGCTGTGGTGAGCTGGTTGTTTTAACATGGGAGATCACGACTGATATGGTCTGAAAATGCGCTTCCGGAAGGAAGACTCGGGCTTGTGTGGAGTTGAGAACCGCCCCAATGAACTCTATTTGCTGGACAGGCATTAAAATGGATTTTTTCTCATTTATTAACAAGCCCAGGTCAGAGCATGTGGAACGCATCAGACTGAGGCACCTCTGCACTTGCTCTGGAGACCTGCCTTTGATGAACCAGTTTTCGAGATATGGGAAGACCTGGACCCCTTGACATCTCAGGTAAGCAGCTACTGGCACCATACATTTTGTGAACACCCTCGGGGCCGATGAAAGGCCAAAGGGCAGCACCGTGAATTGCAAATGGCATCTGTCCACTATGAAATGGAGGAAATGTCTGTGACCTTGGAATATGGAAATAAGCATCCTTCAAGTCGAGGGTGGTGTACCAGTCTCCCAGATCCAGAGAGGGGATGATGGAGGCCAGGGAGATCATGCGGAACTGCAACTTTTTGAGAGACTTGTTGAGATGATGCAGGTCCAGAATGGGTTTGAGGTCCCCTTTTGCTTTTGGAATTAGGAAGTAGTGGGAATAGAAACCTTTTCCCTTCAGGTCCCAAGGGAACTCCTCCACCGCCCCCAGGTACAGGAGGTTCTCAACCTCTTGGATGAGTAGCTGCTCGTGAGAAGGGGGGAGGTGGAAGGGGAGCGAAAATATAGCAAAGTATAGCCCTGAGATACTATGTTCAGCACCCAGTGGTTCGAGGTGACCCGCAACCAGGCTGAACAATAGGGATGAAGACGGTCGAGGCAAGAACAAGATGGATCTGGGGAACTGACTGGGAGTTGCTCTCAAGTGCACCTTCAAAATGAGCACTTCTGGCCCCTGGGATGCTTGGCTGGACAGCGAGGGTGAGCGGGAGGAGGAAGGACAGCAACAACTAAAGTTTGTTGCTCTATCCCTTCTCCCTGCAGACTCTTGATGAGGCTGCCACGGTCTTGGCGGCAGGGGCAGCCGGAACTAGGTCCATGCAGACTGTGGCATATACATGCCCAGCGAGTGAAGGGTGACTCAAGTGTCCTTGAATCCATGCAGCCTTGCATCAGTCTGCTCCAAAAAGAGACCATTCCCATCAAATGGAAGGTCCTGGATAGAGGTCTGCATCTCTTGGGACAGACCAGTGGTGCGAAGCCAGGAGCTGCACCTCATGACCACTGCTGCCACAACCATCCTAGCCACTGAGTCCGCTGCATCCCATGCCATCTGGAGAGAGCACCAAGCTTCCATGTTGCCACTAATGGGGGCGCCACAGCTGGTCCTATGGATACCGCTAAGGCAAAAATCTACAAAAGTATGGGCACAGGCACACACAGAATGGAACTGACATGGGCAAGCACTCGAAGAACCACCCTTTTTCCAGACCATTTATGAATATGTTGAACAGTACTGGATGCAGTACAGACCCCTAAGGGGATAGCACTATTTACCTCTGTCCATTCTGAAAACTAACAATTTATTCCTACCCTTTGCTTCCTCTCTTTTAACCAGTTACTGATCCATGAGAGGACCTTCCCTCTTATCCCACGACAGCTTACTGTGTCTAGAAACCTTTGGTGAGGGACCTTGTCAAAGGGTTTCTGAAAATCTAAGGACACTATATCCACTGGATGACCCTTGACCACATGCTTGTCGACCCCCTCAAAGACTTCTAGAAGATTGGTGAGACATGATTTCCCTTTACAAAAAACATGTTGACTGTGCCTCAACAAATCATGTTCATCAATGTGTCTGATAATTCTGTTTAGTATAGAAAGAAGAAATGTTATATGTTGGGGAAGAGGGACAGAAGAAAACATGCAATTTTTAAAAACAATTCATTTGTGAAGATCCTCAGAGATCTGAAATGTTAGAAATAGTCCTTGTGGAGTATGATTACTAGGTAGAGTGAAGGTGAGGTGGCCAAAAGCCCATGGTGAATTGAATTAATTGTATGGATATCTCCACATCAGGCAAGCGGTACATGTGATTGCATTTTTGTACAAACATTATACATTCAAACATATACACACACTTTTTAGCACAGTATACGCTGCACACTGGCATACTACAAAGTTGCAATATGCAATCCTATTATAGTTATTGTTATATTAATGACATTAAATGTAAATTACTCACCCATTTGCCTGGAGAGAGAGATTTTTTTTGTTTGTTTTTTTAATGAGTAAAGTAGCATTACTTTTTCATTATTATGGGAGTAATGTTTGTCTCTGGGCTGGTAAATTTTCATGATAATATTGTACATCTGGTTTAACAGTAATTTAAATACCCCATGCACCAAGGCTATCTGTTGCACAACTATTGTTCAGGGTCCAGAAAACCACTGGAGAAAACAAACAAATATATGATCGGCTGGTTTCTATGACACAGTATCTCATGTTCTTCCATTCCTTATTCATAAAGAGGAATGTCAGAATACAAATAAGTAACTACATAATTATACTGGATGAAGTGAGATGTTCTATTGCAACAGAAAGTAGAGTTAAAGTGGAATGTGGAGCATGGACATCATTCTCCATTGCCTTGCATCTTTTAAAGTGATTTATATCTTACAAAGTAGATGTAAAAAATTACCATTCTAGTTTGCCAGCATTTTACAGCCAATTAGCACAGAAAGTCTGTGCCCTTAGAAGGAACCAAGTATTGACATTCTGCCCACTTTGGTGTAGGGGAGCAGTAGGCAAGCACATGCCACACTGCCTTGCAATATGGTACTGCCTTGAACTATGGAGAAGGCTGTAGGAGGGGGACTGGGAAGTTGAATGATGTCCAGGAATTGGTCCTGAGGGTCTTGAACATCTTCCACCGGAAGGATGAAGGCAGTAGCCATGCAATGGAGCAGGGACTGATATTGCATGTGGTCATCTGGATGTGAGAGGGATTGCAGAATAAGGGCATAGTCTGGTGACCTAGTGCCCGTAGGGATGGGTGGTTCTGGAGGTGCGATCAGGACCAACAGTGCCAATGGAGCAGGAACATCCAAGGGTTCATCCTGGATGATGGCTGTATGGGAAAGAGATGCGCGGTGTGGGCAATGTGTACCACGATGATGCTAGGGGTCCCATGAGTGCCAGTTAGGTCAGAAGTACAGGTTGCCATGCATTGGCAGTGCCTGTGGGTATTGGGACCAGGAGTCAGACGCAGGACGGTAGTCTGGAAGGTGCCGAGGATCAGGACTGTAAGATCGGGCCAGGGAAAGGGCCATGTCCGAGTTGGTAGATCAGTCTGGAAAGGGAGGAGCTGTCAGCAGTGGTGGGACCGATGCTGCCAGGCATGGTGAAGGAGGACGGTTGAAGAGCAAGAGGGGCTCGTGTGTCCCGGAGCCAGTGTAGAATGATGGAGGACAAGGGGTTCATCGATTAGAGAAGAGAGTCTGGAGCACAGCAGAGTACCTGCAAAGGGTAGTATAAGTTCCGCTGACTGTGTGAGAGGCAATAAACAGCCTGGAGCGCATGGAACTGGGTGCATCAAGCCCAAGGGTCCCAACGGAGTTGACGGGTGCCAGGATCAAGGTAGAAAGTGCTGCTGCCAGAATAGATGGGGCTGATGGTAAATTTGAAGCAGTGTTCCGTGTGCACTCTCTTCGGGCCCGAAGTTGAAGCCAGACCTTCGATGCAGCATGCAACTTCTCACTCGACCAATCCCGGTTCGTGGAGAAAATGCGTCGTTTTGAGGAAGTCGCAGTCAGGGAGCCACCCTTGTGCCTGTGCTTCTTGTGCACATGGTGGGGTTTTAGTGGGTGCGGCAATGCTGCATATGAGGAACCCGGTGAGGCACTTACCACTGGTGATGGGCATCACTCTGGTGGTTCCGTTGGAGCCAGGTCTTGTTGAGCACGTGGGCACATTGCCTCCTCCATTAAAAAGTTACGGAGATGACGTTCATGAGCTGCTCAGGGCCATGTTGGAAACGAGCGGCAAATGGAGCAGACGGAAACTATGTGGGCTTCGCCTAGGCAATAGAGGCAACAGGTGCACTTGTCGCTCACTGAGAAGGAGCAAGAGCACAAGGTACAGTTTTTGAAACTGGCTTAATGGGACTGGGCCGGGAAGGGTGAAGAAATCCCCAAAGGGAAAAGACCAATAAAATAACCTAACTATATACTAAGAACGTACAACTAACTAACTAAAGAGGAGGAAAATGGGAACTATATATAGTTACAAAGGGTTGAACAGGATACTCTTAGATGACTAAGGGCACATAGGAACAAGGGGTTCCAACTGTGGCCATGTTCCAGAGGGAACTGGAGCAGCGTCAACCCGTGCAGCATATTAAAGCCATGGATGCGCCACGTGCCAATGCATGATGCGCTCGGGGAGGGGGTCAACAGACACTACTATGAACAGTTCCGGCTCTGGTGCATGGTGTGCATGCACACCAGCATCTGGAATTCATATAAGGACCAGCACTTCAAAAAGAATCAGAACTTCAAGAAAGGTTACACAAACCTGAGAAACACTTTTTTCCATATTTCTAAAAACATTTTTTCAGAGACTGTGTTGGGCTATTTACCAATAATGAAATTAAAGCATTAAAATTAAAATCTTCATAATAAAAAACCAAAATGTTGTATATAAAAATTTAGAGTTTAAACTGTGATACATCTAAAAGCAAACTACAATCCTATAATTTAGGAGCTTATCATATAAATTGTTACTTACACAAGTAGTCCTATTCCACTATTGACCCAATGAAGAAATTAAATGTGTGTTATGAAGTGGCTTAGACTGAGAGAAGACTGTTATTGCAAGAGCAATGAAAAATTTAAAACAGAAGGCAGAAGAAAATTATTAACTGAAATATATCTGATGTTATACAGATGATGAAGAGCCTGTTTAGATCCAGCATGCAAATTATTTACAAGAATATGGCATCATTTTCCATCATCTCACAGCTTTTAACAGAAGTAATTTCATATCAGAAAATAATACAGCAGATGTAATTAAGTAATGCCATTACACACTGATAGATGCTTTTGTGAAAGGGTAAAATATAAAGAGAGAGAAAATCATAATAATTTTTTCCTGTTCAAATTCACTTCGTCTCTGTATATAACAGGTTTTAGAACCCCTTAGGAACTTCTGATGCAGGGGTAGGCAATTGTTTTTTGTCACGGTCCACATTTCTTGGTCAAGGTATAGCCAAGGTGCTGACTCCAGAGAAAATAATATTCAAAAAACAACAAGAAGTAAATAAAAGATTTCAGGTCTCTTCTAAAGTCTCTGGCAGTCTGGATTTGGCCCATGGCCCAGCTATTGACTACCCCTGTTCTGATGCCTAAAACTTGAAAGCTGAAGTGGTCTATCTGTAACTGAAACTCTTTTGAAAGTAGCAGTAGGACCAATGCAGGAGGAGAGGTCTAGAAGTGAAAGGCAACTACTGTAAGTGTAATGAAATTACAGGTACAATTTTGCCCATGGACACTTCACTATAGTCTAATGGGAGCCAAATTTGATCATCCAAGGGCAGAATCTGGCCCTATAGGTTTCAGGCTAGCAGACTTTAAAATAATTATGATTTGGGAAAAATAATGTGTAATATCAGAAAAATCTTTAAATTTTTCTCATTTCCTCTTGTCCTTCAATAATAAAAAATGAACAAACATTTTCAGTTTCATGTAAAGAATATTTTACACAATTAACACCTCCCCTCCCTCCAAAACACACATACAAACCTTGCAGCAAGCACTGCTGATTAATGGAAATCACACACTTAGGTGCTTTAGAGACATTTGGTCCTGTTAACTATTAAACAAACCTATGCATAATATTATACCCAACATTACTTTAGAATAGCTAAATACAAATCATCCACTGATTCATAAATTTTTCACCCTTTCAGATACAATAACCTTCCACATAAAATGAAGCAAATGCAGCAAATAAAAAAACTGAGTGAACTAATCCATTTAAATATCAGGGGTTAGCCGTGTTAGTCTGTATCACAAAAACAACAAGGAGTCCAGTGGTACCTTAAAGACTAGCAGATTTATTTGGGCCTAAGTTTTCATGGGTAAAAAAACCTCACTTCTTCAGATGCAACTTTAAAGTTAGAACCACAAAGTTCTTATAGGAAAGTTTAAACCAGATGTAGTTAACAATTCTGGGACAAAAATGCAGGCTGTAGAAGTAATTACAGAGGTTTGCATCTAATTTCTGGATTCCAAATCATACAAAAACAATTTTCAAGCTTCCTGGACTACTATGTATAGTTTTGTTTTGTTTTTTAAAATATAGGAATATTGAAATATGGTATAACAATAAAGTCTCTTGAGCAGGGAAGATCATTTTGCTTACGTGACAGGGTATATTGTAACATTATTTTTGTAGTGGAAATGGATGCACTGTTAATTAAGTTAGGATGGGTAGATCTAATATGTTACACTTGGCATATCAGCCATCTAAAGCACATAAGTGTTCAACTCATTTATCACTTTCAGAAACATCTTTTTTTGACATCGTTGTCCAAAATGCAAAGCTACGAAATAAATTCCTCAAAAGGTTCACTCTCAAGAATTCAAGGACTGATGAATATTACAGTTGGTTTTGGTGCACGACAACAAATCAAAAGGAGCTGGATGTTCAGCCAGCCAGCTGATGTTAGAGAGAAGGAGAGCGGTTTCAGGTTTCCTGGCTGGTGTCATGGTATCTTTCCCCAATCTGAACCTTAGAGTCCAAAAATTGGGGTGCCAGCATGAATACCTCTAAGCTTAATTACCAGCTTAGATCTGATAAGCTGCCACCAATCAGGAATTCCAGTGCCTGATACACTCTCGTCCCCCAAAAACCTTCCCTGGGGACCCCCAAGACCCAGACCCCCTGAATCTTAACACAAGGAAAGTAAATCCCTTTCCTCACCGTTGCCTTTCCCAGCCTTCCCCTCCCTGGGTTACCCTGGAAGATTACTGTGATTCAAACTCCTTGAATCACACAACAGCGAAATTAGGTCTCCTGGAGAGATAGACAGATTCACGCTCCGTGAATCTAAAACAAAGGGATTCCACCCTTCCCCTCCCTTCTCCTTCCCTGTTAAGTACAGACTCAATTCCCTTGAGCCTCAACAAGGGGGTAAAATCAGACAGGTCTTAAAAGCAAAACTTTTAATAAAAATAAAGAAAAAAAAGTAAAAGTTTATCTCTGCAATTTAGATGGTAAAAAATTACAGGGTCTGTCAGCTTATAGAAACTAGAAAGCAGCCCCCCCCCAGCAAAATACCATTTAAAATACTTCCAGCAAACTACACATTTGCAAATAAAGGAAAACAAATAAAAAGACCATACTGCCTTTCTACTTTTGTACTCACAAAATTGGAATAGAAGATTAGAGAGCCTGTTGGTATGTGTGGTCACTCTCAGAGCCCAGAGAGAACAAAGCAAAAACCCAAAACACAAACAAAGACTTCCCTCCACTGAGATTTGAAAGTATCTTGTCTCCTGATTGGTCCCCTGGTCAAGTGTTTGGTTCCCTGTTTGTTAACCCTTAACTATCTGTTTATGACAGCTGGACACACATGGGGTGCAGTTCTGTCCCTGTCCCCACTGAAACAAAATAAACCCGTAGCTGATATGAAGAGAACAAATCCTAGGATATATTTAATAAATAACACATTCTTATGGAACATCTAATAACCTATTACTTATATAAAGATCAGAGTTACATAATATAACAAACAGCAATAACCCCATTAGTCTTCCTGGATGTGCTTATTAATTAAGGATTAGAATTCTCTGATTAACCCCCCCCCCTTTCCCTCTGTCCTCAAGTTTAATGCATGCTGGACCATAATGTCAAGAACTTACGTGGTACAGGGTTTTTCCTGGAGATTAAATTCTGAGGCTCTGCATTCTCCTCTGGTTGCTCATCTGCTTCCACCTCTTCTTTCTTTTGAGTATCTTTCACAACTTCATTAAGGGTAGTTCTGCTCTCCTCTCCATGTAAATCTCCCTGAACAGCAGGGAGGGAAATTGGAGGAGAAGGAAGAGGAGGAGGAGGGGAAGGAGGTGTTGTAGTGGTAACAGCAGCAGAGACAGGAATAGGAGGAGTAAGAGGAGGAGAGGGAGAGGTGGAAAGGGCAATGGAAGATGGTACACTTTCCACTTCGGCAGGAAGGCCTTTCAAAATCTCCAATTCAACAGTCAATGGTGCAACTTCCTGCTGAACTATTTCTGCTATGTCATCTGTAGCAGTTACTTTTTCATTAATTTCGTTAATTAGATTAGTACTAGCAGTCACTGGAATATCACTAGTTGCTACAGTACTAGGCTCCTTGCACGTATCAGCATCAGCCTCTTCTGTTGGTGAAAAGTCTGACTCTTCTGTGCAGGGTGTGGCATTGGATATAGGCATTGTTTCCTCTTTCGGGGAAGTTAATTCACATCTCTCCTCTGAGTTAGCTGTGAATGCAGATTTACTAGAAACAGCAACAGCAGCAGCAGCAGCAACAACAACTGGGACTGGCAGTGCAACAAGAGGAAGTTCTGGTGGTGATTCCACTGAGGCAGTCTCAGATGTCTGGCCAGCTTGATCCTTTTTCTCCCCATTAGGCTCTGGTCTGAGGACTGGAGAAGGAGATTTTAATACTGGATCTGGTTGTGGTTTCTCATCTACGGAAGAAAAAAAACCCAACATTACAAGGACAGATTAGTTTACCATTTAGTTTTAACTAGCCATGCTTAGAGTCCTTTTAACTGCCCCACCCTGTGTTCCATCCATTATTCCAGGAGCTCCTTAGAAAAACTGCAGAAACAGCAGCTAACCTTTAAATCTAAAGTGAGAACCAAGACTCTCAGAGAACTTTAATATTTAATGGACAGTTGAAGTTTTAAGAACAAAAGTCTTTTCAAGAAATCACCCTTCTTTGCAACAAAGCATACTTAGAAACCTTAACTATGGAAGACATGTTTGTTAATTTTGGAAACCTACAGAGGTTTTGTTGCTCAAAACAGGACTCTTCTTCATAAAAATGACAATGGCCACAAAACAAAAATAAATGTAAGTTAAATGGAAGAGGACAGAACGGGTTAGTGGACGGAGTGTAACACTGAGACCCGGGAACTATAACATTCTGAAATTCATTCTAAAAATGAATCACTCTGTGGCCTTGAGCAAGTCACGACTCTAGCTTTCTCTGTTTGTAAAATGGGAATACTACTTTGCCTACTTGACTAGAGTATTGTGTTTATTAGTAATTTGTTTATTTTTATTTTTTATTATCTCACAACAGTTTTGAAATTCATTTTATTTTTAAATTCTATGCTAGTGGATGGTCCAGAGGTTTGGTCCCAGAGGGGAGAAGGGGTTCTTGTACTTGATTATTATCGCCAACAGTGAAATGCAAACTCTGGTGCACATTCATTGGTTTGCACCAATTCTTTAGTATGTCCTCCTGTTTGTTTTTTTAAAGTTCCAGGCTAACTCACGTAAAGTGAAATTCATTATTCCAGTTCAAAAAATTGTTTTATAATGCTGCTTGCTTTTGAAAAAAATGGATGCAAATGTACTTATATAGAAGACATTTTTACCGTGACAGCTATCAAATTTAGATCTCTGTTTGCCATGGTGCATGCAGTATACTCATGAAAGAATATCTGGTGCTTTCTCACCTTCATGGTATTATAAAAGCAGCTTAAAATGATGCAACAAGACTACACTGTCCATCTAACCCATAGGCAACCTGTTTAACAAGCCAGACACTGGAACTTTAATGGTTCTGCCTAAGTTTAAATGAGACTGTCACAGGACAGTAAACTTGGTCTGTTTTATTTGCACCAGATAACTGGTAAGGAAACATATAAAGCCATTTATTATGTGGATTAAATATGACTTGTTTTGCAAAGAACAGCATACTTTTCTGTCTGTAAGCCAAACCAACTGTCTTTACATGAGCAAATTTACACATAGTTGCAGTACACAGATAAGAGTTCATAAATAAAATTCTACCAAGTATACAATGCGTAGCAAATTTTCAAGTCATCAGGATTCTCCACCCATATAAACTGTGTGGTGGGTAGAGATAACCTTCACCAAAGATACGTCTCTCAAATCTCATCAATAATCTGACTGGCTCGCTGCAATGCCTTTAACCTGTCAGCTGCCTCCTTTCTGTGCTGTGCCATGTCCTCAGATTCTGTCAGAAGGTCATCTAACAACAAGGATTTGTACAGCTGTCCAACTAGCTCACTCTGAAGAGTGTCTTTCACATGATTCACCAGAAAATGCATCACCCCCTTTGGCACACTGTCCTGAATGTTCTTCCTGACAATAAGGAAGTAGGATTTGATAAGTCGTTCAATCACTTTGCAGTCTCATTGCTCACGGGAAGTGAGTCTGTGTGCAACAGGTACAGGCACATCCAACAGGTTTGAGGACTGGCAGATAGGACTGTAACTCGTTTAGATTTTTCCTCCATTAATAGCTCTTTGGCTTTTGAGGGTTTCAGCATTCCTCTCCAGTTGCCTGTTCCAAGTTCTTGAGTCACATCTCCCACCCCAGGAGCAGCCTTGTCTCACGGCACAGAAGGCGGCAATTCTCAAGCTAACCTGTTACGCCTTTGCTCCTCTATGTTGTTGTTTATTAGCTCATAGGCATCAGCAGAGTCAGGGGGTTCTGTGTTGATATAAGCTAACTCAATGGCCACCAAATTATGAACCACTTCATTTATAACTGGTAGCCTCTTACGCAGAAGACTGGTCACTACTTCAACTATGGTATCATGTAGTTTGGGAAACCTCAGCAATTCCTGTGTACTGTAATTGCTACAATGTTGGATGCAAAACACAGTGCTATTATTAAGAAGTGAGATAATCTGACAAGTAATAAAACAAACTATCTTAAGTTTTTAAATTCCTCAGACCTTCAAGATATCAGAAAAGACATATTACACTCTACTCTTACACTTTTGTTTTAAATTCTAGAAGCGAAAAATAAAATTTATCCCAAGTAAAACTGAAAATGAAGGGGATATAAGTATGGCTTCCACTGAAGAGAGGTTCTGTTTTATTTTGAGGGATGCTGGTGACAGATATCAGTCTGGGTTGGAAAAAGTGAAGTGAATTACCTTATCATAATGCATTATTTGAGATGTGTGGTCCTTATGGGTATTCACTGTGGTTGCACATGCACTCTATGTGCCTGAAATGAAAAGATTTTTCAGTAGCAGTTGGTCTACATCTGTGCCCTACACCTCCTTGTGCTCTGAACCAAGGGCATAAAGGGCACCAACTACCTCTCCAGTTCCTACACTACAGTGAATAAAGTGAGGCTTCATGCAGAGGGGATGGAGGGCAGGTCATGAATACCCACACGGGCCACACAGCTCGAACTCCATTTACTATAATGTAAATAACCTTTTTTTTTTTTTCCAGCGCTTGTCCCTAAGGTGTTTCCTGTCGGTGACTCCCACGCAGTACTCATTGAGGAGGACAGTTTGAGGAAGTATGTTACACCACAGATAGAAAGACTGTTGAACCAAAGGAGGAATCCATGGATGAGGCTTGATCAAGGACAAAGTCTAGTCTCATGTTTCTGCTCTACAGATGATATCTAAGAGGGGAATTCCTTGCAGGGAAGCCACCAAGGTGGCCTGTGCTCTGGTTGAGCAGCCCTGATACCTGTGGGGAAAGGACTCTATGAGCTCGTAGCAAAGGAGGATGTAGCACAAAATCTATTTAAAGGGTCTTTACGAAGAGACAGGTTTTCTCTTCATTTGCTCAGTAATGGAAACAAAGACTTCCCAAAGGGCTCTGTCCTTTGCAAGTAGCAGGCTAAAGCTCTGTTGACACCCAGTGAATAGAATCTTCAGTATCCTTGTTGATGTGGAAAACAAGTGGATTCTGGGTGGAAAAAGAGGAAGTGGACAGTTGTTTTAATCCTTATTCACACACATTATACCTAATACCTACACACACACACATATCCATCAGATGTTCTGCAGCTGCTGCATAATTACCAGTCCTGAATATAGCTTGAGTTCGTAGCTTGATTTTGCAGCTTGGGTTCGTAGCTTGTGGCAGCCTACTGGCCAGGAAAACCAGGCAGAAGGATGAGCTGGGTCTCTGTTGGGCCTGCACCAATGCCCTTCCATGTTGGCAGCAAAATGTTACCCTCCAAAGTCTCCCATCTCACTCATCCTTTTTGTAGGCTTTAGTTTGAATCCAGAGTCTATAGGTCTTGCTGTGTCACGCTGCCTCTGGGTTTGGTGATTGAGCACCCGTCAATTGCAGACATGACTTTCAGCTTCGGACCTGGCTTTGATCTTCCTTCTATTGTACCTTTTCATTTTAGGGTGGACACTTACTTTGTTAGGGCTCTTGTCTGCATCTTCAGTCAGTGGTATTTGAACTTTATTTCATCAGGACAGGCTGGGGCTGGAGGTTGATTCCATCATCCATACATACCTCATTCATACATCTAAACTAAACTAAAAAGATTACAGCAGGGTTTGGAAAAATGAAGGTTGGAGGAAGCTTTTACAAAATGGAGTGAGTGCTTTAAAATGGGGTTTGAATTACGATATGGCAAACAGTGAACAGAAGTTACAATACAGACAAGTGTAATAAATGGTGAACAGAAGTTACAATACTGAAAAAGTGCAAGTCTCCGTGATTTAAGCAGGAATTGGACTGATAGTGAAACTTACAAAGGCAGCTGACTGAACAGCTATGGCTCTTACCAAGCATTTTTATTGTCAATTAGCCAGTTCTTGGGGTAACTGGTTTTATGAATGAATGCTGTTTCATTCATAACACTTTACTTATGAAGTTACATTAATAAAGTGAAGAATTAAAAACAAATTCATTCATCAGGGGGAGGGATAGCTCAGTGGTTTGAGCATAGGGTCTGCTAAACGCAGGGCTGTGAGTTCAATCCTTGAGGGGGCTACTTAGGGATCTGGGGCAAAAATTGGTCCTGCTAGTGAAGGCAGGGGGCTGGACTCAATGACCTCTCAAAGTCCCTTCCAGTTCTGGGAGATTGGTATATCTCCAAGTATTAGTCATATTATAATTATTAGTTCTACACAGCTCAATTCAAGGGAAAATCAGAGTGAATCTTAGGGATGAAATCTCAAGGACACTTAATCCCTGTGAAAGATTAAGTAAGGAGAGTCCACCATGAGGGCCCTGAGCTCACCCATTCTCCTGGGAGAAGTGATTGCTGGTAGGAAGGCCATTTTCATAGAAAGGTGTAAAACAGAAGAAGTGGCCAAAGGCTTGAATGGCAGGTTCATAAGCACTGACAGTATCAGGTTCAGGTTCTAGGCAGATATAGGCTTTAATACCAGGGGAAAGATTCTGATGATACCTTTTAAGATCCTCAGAGTTGTAGGATAGGTGAAAACAGAGCAGTTCTCCACCAGGGGATGAAAGGCATTAGTAGCTGCTAAATGTATGCATAGTGAACTAATGAAAAGACACGATACCTTTATGGAAAGAAGGTAGTCCAGAGGGTCCTGGGTTCCTCTGGAGTTAAGTGACATTGTTGACAGCAGAGGGAGAATGGCTTCCGTTTGGAATTATAATGCTTCCTTGTAGAGGATTCCCTATTTTTATTAAGGATGGATTAATCTCTTCTGAACATGATCTATTTGTTGTCCATTCAAAATCTTGGGATGGATTTGGGATGGTGTAAAAAGCTGCTTTTGGGCAACTACATGACAGAGTATAACAGTTTGGGAACTACACTCAGGGACCAGTCTAGCACCTCTATCCAGTCACAGATGGAACACGACTAAAACCATTCTACCACCAGGAGAAATAATTTTTACAAAACTATTAAAAAGTGGATATTTTGAAATACTAAATGTATTCATTATGAATCATTAAGAAATAAATGGGATCTCAAAATGCTGGAATAGCCAGAAGTAATATGTGTCAGCGCTTCTATCCAGAGTGACTTCACTGTGCTTTGCACTGCTACAGTTCTAAAACTGAATTATGTTCCCTCAGAATAAATACAGAATTAGATATGACCAAGGATAATGGAAAAATTTGTTACCCAACAATTTCCTTTCTGGGACTGATCAGAGACACTCAAGCTAGACTTCTTTTCCTAAAATATACAAGATGCAGTTCAGACTTGTCCATGAGGTTCCAGGGCTCAGCATTACCTTCTTGTAGGCAGGCTAGGAGAATAATTTATTCCTTTAGAGGAGTATCCCATCTTGTTTAGGACATGCCATTCATAAGCCATGCTGTCAGATTCAAATAATAGAAGGGGGCCCTGATATAAGAGAGGAGATTTTGTTGGGAGAATGAGAATGACCATAGCTTCCTCTTTCTTGATCTTTGGAATTACTCTTCCTAGTAGCAGAAGAGGAGAGAAAGCATATAGAAACAGATTCAACCCTCCCTGAGTCAAAGCATCTTTTCCCAGTGATTTCTGGTCTGCTTTTCTGATGAAGAAAAGCCTTATTTTCACATTTTGACTGTGACCTCCACCTTGACTCAAGAACTACTCTGAGTTGTTTACCTGCCAATAGCGTAGCCAGCTTGCATTTGTGTTGCCCTTTCATGTGGTTCATCTTAAGGGAGACTAAGTGACATTCCATCCAGGAGAGGATCTGCATTGCTTCCAGGTTCAGACATAATCTCAATATTTTAGGGTTTTGTACATGTTTTTGTGATTAAACCAAGACATGCACTTTTCTCAGGTGATCAGAGAAGTGCTGAACAGCCCAACTGAAGTCTCTTACCTCTGTAAAACTAATGCTCTAAATCATCTCAGAGTTTGACCTCACTTCTCTGTGTATTGTGATGTCTTATATGTCCTTGCAACCCTGAAATGCTGGTGTCAGTGGTTAGGATTTTAAGGTTCAGATGGGGAAAGAAGAATTCTATTATTACCAAAAATTCCTGCTTCTGTCACCCGGGGGACTTAATCACACTGGGCAGCATCTTTACTTTTCATTACCTTGCTTGGGAATCATTCCAAGCCCATAAGAGGAATCTCTGAAGTTCTTTCATGGGCACTCTTGCCCATGGAGTAATCGCTATGCATGAGATTAGAAGATCAGGGAGCTGCATAAGACAGATGTATGTCACTTGATTCTGTGATATCCCATGGATAAGTACTTGAATCTTGTCAAAAACATCCTCTAACTTGAGAGGACTAGAGCCTCCTTGCATCAATGTTGACGTCTACATAGACAATCCTCAGAGTCCAAGAAATTTTCTTTCAAGTTTGTCACAAATGCCAGTGCCTGAAGAGCACTGCCAGAATTACTTGCTGCAAGGTCTCTTGGGATCAGTTCTGATGACTGTTGTTCAGATCCTAAACTCTCCAGTCTGATTATTATCACCTACCAGTACCTTCATGAAAACTATGGGAGGCAGAAATACCATTTTGCATCAGCAGTTATGATTTCTGTTAGCAAACCAGAGAATTTTCCAATCACAGGGCCTCACTAAAACACAGATAAAGCTTCTGTAAAGTCCAGCAACCTCTACTGGTCTCCTCAAGTGATTCCAGTATTATCATAAGAAAGCATTTCCATCCTGAATTTAATTACCTTCATTGACTTGTTTACTTGGTTTTGAAATCTCACATGGTTTGAATTCCTCATGATTTTTGTACTTCAAAAGAATCTGGAATAGAACCCTGAGCACTTTTTATCTTGAGGGACAGTTTCAACTGACTGAGCTCTAGGAGATATCAGATTTTATGCAGAATGATTTGATATCTTATGACATCTCTCAAGCTTCAAGAGGGGACAAAAAGGGATTTTGAGGTGCCCTGAGCTTGAGGAAACATCTGTGTTGCAATATTTCCTATACTCATCTGTCAAAAGTCATTAGATCTAAGTCTTTGATATGTGGAATACCCTGCCCCCTGTAGGGCCATTCTGGAGATCAGTTGTCCCTCAGACAGGATTGATTTGAAGTCTGCTCTTCTGTCCTCTGGAATGTAGGAGGCAAATTCGAAAAGTTTATTGTAATTATCAAAATCATAGCTGGTGAGGAGAGCAGAATAGTTTGCAATCCTGAATTGTAGTGCAGAGGATGTATAGACCTTGCAGCCCAGGACATCAAGGCGTCTAAGGTCTTTGTCTTGTGGGATGGGTCGATATTGTGACTGTTTGGTCCTCTGTGCAACTGCATCCATGGCAAGAGAGTTCGGTGGTGGATGAGAAAATAGGAAGTCTGCGTCCTTTGCGGGAATGTAGTATTTACGTTTGGCCTTCTTGCAAGTTGGTACTAGAGAAGCTGGGGTTTGCCAGAGTGTGTCAGCTGACTCCATGAGTGCTTCATTTACAGGGAGCCCTATTTTCGAGAGCTTAGATGGTTGAAGGATTTTAAGGAGTTTGTGTTGCATCTCCTGAACCTCTTCTAAGGGGATATCCTGACTGAGTGCAACCCTCCTAAAAACTTCTTGAAATTGTTTGCAGTCGTCCATGGTCTGTGGAGGTGAAGGAAGGATGGCTTCATCTGAGGCTAGTGGAGAGTTAGGGTTAGGTGAATCAGGATATGGTGCGTAGCTCCCAGGCTCAGGAGGTGGCTCAGGCACCCTGGAAGTGGATGGAGCAGGAGATTGAGGCACAGAAGGAGGGTGATTGGTAGGAGGATGTTGCCACTGAGGCCAAGGCACAGGGTAGGAGAACCCAGGGGCCGCCCACGGGGGGGGCAAAGTAGGGACACTGAGGCTGCTGAGCTTGAGCTGTGACCGGAGGTGGTAAAGGTGCCCGTGGAGGAGAAGCAGGAGAGGAGAACTCCGCTTGCTGCTGTAGCTCAAGGTCACCGTCGGTGAAAGCCAGTTCAGGTGGAGAAAGTGGCAGTTCAAGAAAAGAGTCCTCTGTATCTGGGAGCGGAGAGTGAGGCTCAGGCTGCACTAAAACGTCCCTTTGAGTGAGAAACTGTTGCTCCTGCTCCCTAGGTTGAGCTAAGCCTGCTCTCTGCTCTAGCTCTTTAGTAGGAGAGAGTGACAGAAAGTGTATTGCTGTACTGAGCTTAGAGGTGCCCTGCAGGGGGTCTGCTGCTGGTGCACGGGTAGAAGCGTGGCTGGGTGCCGACACTCTTCTCGGTGCCGAGGCTGATTGCGTTGTCGGCACCGCAGCTATTTTCGCTGCTGAGGCAGAGCGCGCTGGTGGGATCATGGCCGCTTTTGGCGCTGAAACTGAGTGCGCTGCGAGTACCACAGCCATTTTCGTTGTCGCTGCTGAACGCGCTGCCGGCACCGCGGCGGTTGTCAGTACCGAGGAAGAACGCCGTGCCAGTGGTGTGGCCATTCGCGGCGCCGAGGAGTGAGGTCGGGTCCCTGCCTCTGTGCTCTGTCAGAGCCGTTGTTGAGGCATTAGAGGAGGCTGAGGCAGCTGTCTTTCGTGCTGTCAGCACAGAGGGTAGGGATCTCGCGGGAGACCCTCTACCCTTGTTAGAGTCTCTTCTGTGAGACTGTTGCGCTTCTTGCCTCCACTCCAGGGAGGGTGAAGCTATGCTCCCCACCGATTCCGATCTGGCTGGGGAGCGTGTGTTTTGTTTATTTGCAGGCTCAAGGTGCAGAAGCAGTGAAGCGTTGCAAGAGTTGTGTGGTTCGCTTCTAACTGAGTGGGAGACTTGAGGAGACAATCGTCCAGGTAAGGAAATATGAGGATTCCCTTTTTCCTGAAATGTGCTATTACAACTGCTAGCACCTTGGAGAAGACACGTGGTGTGGTGGAGAGGCCAAATGGGAAGACTCTACATTGGTAGTGTTGCGCTCTCACAGCAAACCTGAGGAAACGCTGATTGGCAGGGTGGGTAGAGACATGGAAATATGCATCTTGGAGGTCGAGGATTGAAAACCAATCTCCTTGCTCTAGCATCGGAATTAGCATTGGAAGAGTAACCATCGGGAATTTCTGTTTCTTAACAAACTTGTTCAAATGTCGAAGATCAAGGATAGGGCACCAACTGCTGTTTTTCTTTTCTGTCAAGAAGTAGTGGAAGTAAAACCCTTTCCCTCTGTGTTGAGGGGGTACCTCCTCTATTGCTCCAAGATGTATGAGGTGTTGCACCTCCTGAAAGAGCAATTGTTCTTAAGAGGGGTCCCTGAAGTGGGACGAGGTGGGAGGTAAGGAGAGGAAGGGGATGAGATAACCCGACCTGATAATTTCCAGGACCTATCTGTCTGTAGCGATGGTTTTCCAGTTGACCAGGAACAGACACAAACGGTGTCCAAAGAAGTGGTTGGTTGGAGTTGGCACTGGAGAAGATGCGAGGTTTTCTATACCCTCAACCAAGACTTCAAATTCGTTTGTTTGGGTTATCTAAATAGTAACTCTAATGACTAAAAACCACCTAACTAAATTGAGAAACAAACGAACTAGCTAATCTCAAAGAGCACTACTGAACTCAGTCTCTAGCCGGGAACAGTAGAGAAGGAACTGAAGAGCCCGGGCTGTGCACGTGCTATTCAAACACTGACAGCTTGAGGCAGGCATAGTGTGTGCACAGCCCATAGCGGTACTGCTGTAGAAATCTCCAATCAAAAGCACTGGGACGCACCTTGACTGAAGTGGAGCACCCACAGGGACATCTCTCGAAGAAGCAGTACTCTTACTGATACATTTTCCTATACAGAGATTGGGAAAACTGCAGGAAAAGGAGGGGAAACTCTGGGGATGAAGTGGAGGCAATGGGGGAAGATCTGAACTTCAGGTAGAGGAAAACAGGGGGACAGAGGAGATTAAAGTACTCTGAAGACTTCATCAGAGCAGAGGCCTGCTTACTCCTCCATTAAGACATTAGAAAGGGGAAATAAGTCACCAGATGTCCCATCAAGAAAACAACAATAGGAGGGAGCTGGGTTGTTGGGGACAAGAGTGGTTGTGGTAATGATATCTACAAGGTGGGCTGGATGAATGAGATCTCAGTAGGTTCAGATATTCTTCTATACTTCAGAATGTTTATCTGAACCTAGTTTACAGACAGCACTGACATTTTCCCATCATGATATGAACATTTGGTCTGATATGAACATTTCCAGTGCAGTGCTGATGCTGATTTTGCGCATACTGATAGTCGTGACACAATATATGGGAACAGTTTTCTGCTTTTTTTCTCCAATCCATTTCCCTAAAACCTGCTATATATTTAAAAAATGAACATGGAGAAAATTTTGAAAAAGCTTAAGCGGAGGTTTACAAAAACCCACTCCAAACCCACTCTGAACCTGCAGAATCTCTCCAAACTTTGGCTCAAATTTAGCAGTTCTGATTCCATTCCCAATTATAGCTTTTGCAAGAGAGTCATAGCCACAACCCTGTGTACTCTGTGACAAACTTGACCTAAATTCTGCAGCAATATCCCGCCTGTATTCTGCAGTATTCCAGTGCATCAGACTGAAGATTCCACAGCAGCTTCTGAGAAAGTTAAAAAAGAGGTTCTTACAGAATTAAAATAAAAATAAATAATCCAAGCACTACATTATCCCTTCTGTTACTTAATTTAACATAACATTTAATTTATTTTACACTGATGCCAATATTTCCATATGCTGCAGAATTTTGTACTGAACTTCATAATTGTATGACCAATGTTGTCAAAGGGAAGATGATTTGTGCAATTGGGTAGCGGGCACTTTAGACCTTGAGGCTCTGAGGAGTTGTGGGAGAGTTTGTGGGATAAGTACAGTAGCTGGATGTGAACATGTTCACTAGTGACATTGTTTACAATGTTAATAATTATGATATTGAGATGAATGGAGAAATTCACACCTTTCAGAGTTATTGTTTCAGGCTGCCTCCTACTCAGGCAGACATCACTGCATTAGTTTACACTCTGGCCTAGTCTACACTTAAAAAGTAGACTGACACAGATACTCAGTCACTCGGGGAAAACCTGGGCGATACAGCTATGCCAACCTAGTCCCTGGTGTAGACATGGTTAGGTCAACAGAAGCATTCTTTATTTCTAGGGGAATTCTGCACCAAAAATTAAAAATTTTAAGCACATTTAAAAAATCTGCACAATTCTGCATATTTTATTTGTCAAAATAACACAATATAATCACGAATTTCAATTATTTTGGTAATTTATTTCAAAATACTTGTCAGCAAGTATGTCTGTAACAATATAGACAACAAAAAAGATTCAGGATTTTTTTTTTTTTTTAACAAATAGATACCTTACTAGGCATATTAATACAGAACTCTGAGTAACTGTAGCAGAGTGATTATCTGCTCCTGCACTGCCAGGCTTGAAACAGCCCAGGAGAGGGCTGTGGCTGGGGCAAGAAGCCTGGGCTAATTGGAGGAAAGTAGGCTCAGCTGGGGCTATGCCCCAGTCAGGCCCAGCTGGCCCCTATACAAGGCTGTGAGCCAGAGACCCAGCACTTTCCCTCTGCCTGTAGAGGGAGAAAGGCCTGGCTGCAAGGTGCCAAGAAGGGAACGTAGACTGGAGCAGGGCTGGGAAAAGGCCTAGGGAGCCAGGAAGCTCTGGCCTAGGAAAGCCCCAGGCTGAAGGCCTGGTAAGGCCCTTTAGGTACTGGGCTGCAGGGGGGAGCCTATGGGTAGGCAGAGGTAGCAGGTCCGAACCCCCTTTGCCTATGATGAGTGGCTTACACTGCAGTCCACCCCAGTAAGCAGGGGACTGCACACTGAGGCGAAGCGAGGATAGTGGGTGGGTGTTCCCCTAGGAGGTGGAGACCCTGAGGCTGTGAGGGGTTACTGCCAGGGGGCAGCAGTCCAAGTAAATGGGGCACTGGAGTACTGGGAGGGACATGGGGCCACAGGTAAAGTGGATCACTGGCCCGCAGAGGGTGCTCCAGAGCTGGAAAGAGCTAATTCCCAGAAGTCAACAGCAGGAGGTGCCACGGGGGTGAGTCTGCACCTCTACAGTAATAATTAATTTAAATTACAATACAGAACTGTATTTCCCGCACTCCTCAAAAGCAATACAAAGGCTTGCGGGACTCAGGGGTATCAGAGGAGCTGAGGGAGAGGGAAGTAATTGTTGTGAAGGACCCTGGGTGTGAACTGGAAGGGTTGATGGGTATAGCTGGGAAAAGTATGGAACAGGCATTTTGGCGGGGCAGGGTGGGAGTGTTAGGGAGCTTCCCCTATGCAGACAGTGGTTGATCCCTAGGCTCTCCCATTCAGTTAGGCACATCTGCCCTTGTCCCCATGTGTCCCTGCACCCCCATCTGGTTTTGCAACTTGTGTCCCTCCACCCGCTCAGCCAACCCCCTCATCTCATCCCCATGTGTCTCTGTGCCCCCCATTCAGTCGTCCTCCTTTTGCCATGTAGTCCTACACCCCCTCCCTGTATCCCTGCATCCCCTCAGCTATTCCCCTCCCCTCATCCCCATGTGTCCCTGTGCCCCCACTCAGCCAACCCCCTTCCCGTATGTGGCCCTCGCCTCCACTCCCATTCAGCCTCTGCCTCAGTGTGTCCTCCTACATTTGCCCTTATGAAGCCCTGTCTGTGACCCACCCCCCCAGCAGCCCCACGCTGTCAGTCTCCTGAACTGGCCCGACAGGTACTGTGAAGAAAGCACTACAGGCTCTTTCTCTTCCCCAGGGTAGCTGGGGCTGGCTGGGAGCAGATGCTCTGTTCTAGTGCCACAGCACCCTGTGGTGGGAAAAAGGTGCAACTGCAGCAACTTTCTGACAAATTTTCTGTGGAAAAAAGTAAAAATGTGTGTGGCACACGAATTGTGTGCGCATGCAGTGGCACAGAATTCCCCCAGGAGTATTTATTCCATCGACCTAGCTACCATTGCCTGGGGAGGTGGAGTTGCGACGGCAACAGAAAACCCGTTCTGTCAGTGTAGCATCTAAAATATAGGGTTACAGTGGTATAGCCACAGCATCCTACTTATGCCACTGGAGCCTCCATAGTGTGGACAAGCCACCCCTCTTTCCCTCAGTTCATGTTTAGAAGGTTTTCTTCACAAGCAGGCAGTCTAAAAACTTACTTATAAAAAATAATAAAAGCTTGGATTCTGGAGCTCAACTGTAAGGCAACACTTACCTAAGTCCGCAGCCACGAAATTGCTGAGTTCATTGGGCACTGGCTTTTTAAAATAAATAATAATAAAATAAGATTATGCTGGGATGTAACTCCTATTTTCACTAGGGCGTTTGTCCCACTTTCAGGCATCAGTGGCCAGACCTCGTGTATATGGACTAATATGAATTTCTAGGGCAAACAATTCAAGTTGTGATTTGCTTGTACCGTAAGAATGCAGTCTTCCAAAAAATGAGTTCAGCCATACAAAGGCTTATTTATCCACAGTGAAATGTGAGCTTTAAAGTCTGATTGAGATTATTTTAATGTTAACACACAGATAGTTGAGATTATTTCTCTACTTCTTTTTTAAATAAAGGGGAAAAAAACCAAGAACCTTAAATGCAAATCACTCCCAATCCCAGTGTTAAAGTTAGATTTTTAAACACAAAAAATGTCAGAGAATACAATAAATAAGATCCACAGAAAAGACATCAACTCATCTTCATGACACATTGTGACGGGGTGTACTGGGCCCTTTGAGACCCCCTCCTGGAGGCCTCATGGTCCTACTATACCTGCCCCACAAAAGCAGCAGTAAAGGGTGGGCCCTTCAGGCCTGCCAAAAAAGGCTGCAGGAAGCAGCCAATCAGAGCCCAGCAGATTCAGTTAAAAGGAACTGCAGGGCCTAAACAGGTTAGTTGCTGGTCAGGACCAGAAGGGGAAGAAAGGATTGGAAGACAGAGGAATTCTCCAGGCAAGAAAGACCCTGCTCAACCACAGGACAGAGAACCAAAGAAGGTGATGGGACCAAGTGGGAAGCAGCCCAGGGAAGGCGGCAGCAGCAGCTATTAAAGGGAAGCATAACATGGCTACTGTTTATAGGGATCCTGAGTTGGGACACAATAGTGGATGATCCTGGGTCCCCCCCATCAGCCACCGAGGAAGTGGCCTAAGCCCTGAGGAAGGGATAAGGCTTGTTTAGGGGCTCAAGTGAAGGGCAGGACTTAAAAGAGCACCAGAGAACTGTTAAAGCCAAAGAGTCGCCATGGAGAAAGTCCTTGGGGGCAGGGACAGACATAAAGCTAGCCCAGAAAGGGCTGAGAACTGAATCCAGAGGCAGGGCTGCAGATACCAACAAGGGCACAGTGACAGTCCTTTTTTGGACCTTTGTTACCCCAGAAGGGCTTCATTCATTTTAGCCTTTTGTGACTTAGCCAGAAGGCTGAGCCACTGAAGACCCGCCTGACGAGGGCAAAAGACAGGGAGTACCATGAGCAGAGAGAGTGCAGGTTCACACTTCACTGACAGGAGGTGCTCACAAGAGGTAAGTGTGCCCTGTCTCACACACATCATATTTCTGATTCCCAATTAGGGTATTAAATATATGGTCCAATTTTCCATTGCTTTAAGGCATACAACCTTACTAAATCAGAATGGTAGTGGTTTACACCAACTGTGAACTGATGTAACTGAATACAGAAGGTGCAAAGTACCAGAGGCTTGGGTCTATACGGTATGCACAATGGAAGTGACTTAAGTCTGGCCTTCGCAAACTTGCAATGGAACAATGACATTGGTTAACTTTTAACACAGACCTTTTGTTATTTCAATTGAAGTCTGTGTGTGGTCACACTTACTTTGGTATAACAGTGACGTAAATAGGACACTTCTCAAATAAGAAGAGTTGTGAATTACAGACTTTCTAGTTACTTTGGTACAGGTTTGTTTGTAGACCAGCCCTTAAATTTACTGAGAACTAGTTTAGATATGTAACCGTAACATTGTACTATCACTTTTGTCATCCAGTGTGATCATTTCAACTCAGTTTTATTTCATGATGATTTAGCCTTTGATTTTTAATGGATATTTTCTCTCTTTACCTATTGCTCTGTTGTACTTCAATAAATTAGCTCTTTAGTACTTTTTCAGGAAGAGATTAAATAAATAAATATCTAATTGCTCTTATATAGCACTTTTCATCAGCATAACTCAAAGTACTGGATTTTCTTTTTTGTACATAATCTGTTATAATTATATAATGTTCTAATCTGTTCTAATGTTGGTCTTTCATTTTTGTATATAATCTGAGGGTTTATCTACACAGGAAAGTTATGGCAGTATAAACTGAGTTTGAATTTAAACTAATGGTTATACCAGCCCCTCATGTGGAGACTCATATTCCAATAGGAGTGCTTTTTTCCCCCAGTTTAGTTCATGTTGCTTAAATCTCCTTCCTAAATTCAACTGAAAAAGCCACTCTTACATTGGACCCAATAAAACTGTCCAAACAGAGGGTTATCCTGGTATAACCCGATTGGTCTAATTGGTAAAACGTTCCTGTTTAGACAAGGCCTGAGCCATCATTAATTAGTTTTAATCACTTCCTAGTTACTGGATCAATTCTTTAAATTGTTGAGTTAAAAATGAAATACAGACATTAAAAAATGTGCGGGGGGACAGTTCTCAATAATGGCTAGTGTACTGTAGTTTCATGACAAGAACGTTGTTTTCAAATTCTGGATGACTCACAAGTGGAAATGAGTTTGACTATCACATTCAACATTTGTCCATAACACAAAACTACCATACACTTTGGTATACTACTTTACAACAAATTGGTCAATGCACAATAGAAGGAAACCTTCAAGACCTTCTGAACAGTGACTCCAATATTGATGAAAGCATCTCTGACTCAATCCCTCAACATCCCATTAAGGATGACCTCAGACCACCACCGCCACTACTTATGGAGGTAAAGAAAGCCAAATAGATGAAGAACAATAAGGCATCTGGACCTGACAGTATCCCTGCTGAAATCTTTAGAGGAGGAGGATAAGAACTGGCTTGCCAGCTTCATGCCCTAATCCTCAAGATCTGGCATTTAAAAGAAAACCTAGCTGACCTCAGATTCCATTATCATGACCATGACCATTTCCAAAAAAGCAGAAAAATAGGATTGTGGAAACTATCAAGGAATTGCCCTGCTGCCCACCTCCAGAAAGATCCTCGCCAGCATTCTCAACTGGCTGCTCCCTCTTGCCAAGGAAATCCTCTCAGAATCACAATGCAGATTCAGACCATCTCAAGATACCAAGGACATGATCTTCACTGCTCGCCAACTTCAGGAAAAGTGCCGAGAACATAGCCTTCAATGATCTCATGAAAGTATTTCATTCCATCAATCGTGAGGCTGTGGAGAATTCTCCTCAACTTTGGATGCCTGCCAAAATCTGCAATTCTCCAACTTCTCTATTACAACATGTCCATGATGGATATCAGCAATGGATCAAAAATGGACCCCTTTGTACTGAAGACAGGAGTCAAGCTGTGTCATTGCTCCAACACTCTTCTTCGTCTTCCTTGCTGTTACCCTCTTTCTCATTGTTGACAAGCTCAGCTCTGCACTTGATATTCAATAAAGAATGGATGGCAAGCCCTTCAACCTCAATTGCCTTCCATTCAAGATGAAGACTATCACTAAATCAATCACTGAATGACTGTGCCCTGTGCACTCACTTGGAAGAAGTTCTTCAAAAAACACTTGACATCTTCTCTGAGGCCTACAATCAACTAGGCCTAACACTCAACACCAAGAAAACTAAAGACCTCCACCAATGGACTCCGAACCACCACAATCCTGCTCCATCAATCAAGATCAAGAATGAGACCTGGATAATGTCAAGCACTTCCATTACCTTGGCAGCCATCTGTCGCAGAAAGCCAACATTGAAAAAGGAGATTCAATATGCCAGTGCAGCTTTCAGACACTTGAGAAAATGTCTTTGGAGATCATGACTTCAAGAACTAAACAAAGCTTACCAAGTAGCAGGCTGTCATTATTCCTCCTCTCCTATACAGTGCCAAAACACGGTCACATACAATAGACATCTCAAGGCTCTTGAATGATACCGTTTATGGGGCCTCCACAGGATGTTCCAAATCAAGTGGGATGATCAATGCACTAACATCCAGCATTTTGTCTCAAGCCAAAAACTCCTGCATTGAAGTTATGATTATCATTACCAACTCAATTGGGCTGGTGACATTCTTCGAATGCCAAATAATCGACTTCTGAAGCAGGTCATGTTCTCACAACTCAGCCAAGGCCAACAGATATGGGGAGGGAAAAAAAGGCACTTCAAAGACACCTTCAAAGCCAACATGAAGAAGTGCAACTGTCATAACATTTTTCCCAGATCTGGACCTTAGCATCCAAAATATGGGTGTTAGCATGAAAACCTCCAAGCTTAGTTACCAGCTTGGACCTGGTAAAGCTGCCACCAGCCAGGGATTATACAGTGCCTAGCTCACTGTGGTCTCCCCAAAACCTTCCCTGGGGGACCCCAAGACTCAGATTCCTTGAGTCTCACAACAAAGGGGAATAAACCATTTCCCTTCCCCCCTCCGGGTGTTCCCTCCCTGGGTTCTTGGAGAGATATACAGAAGCAAGCTCTGTGAATCTAAACAGAGGGATTCCACCCTCCCTGTTTCCAGTCCTGGAAACACCAGTACTTCCCCCCTCACCCAGAGGGTATGCAAAGTCAGGCTTAGTAAATCTAACACAAAGAGATTTTCCCCTGACTTCTTCCTCCCACCAATTCCCTGGTGAGCTGCAGACTCAATTCCCTGGAGTCTCCACTAAAGAAAAACTCCAACCGCTCTTAAAAAGAAAGCTTTATATAAAAAGAAAGAAAAAATACATAAAAATGGTCTCTCTGTATTAAGGTGACAAATACAGGGTCATTTGCTTAAAAGAAAAAAAATGAATAAACAGCCTTATCCAAAATGAATACAATTTAACACATTCCAGCAACTACACACATGTAAATACAAAAAAAAAAACCAATATAAACCTTATTGTCTTACTATCTTTGTACTTACAACTTGGAAACAGAAGATTAGAAAGCCAGGAGATAGAAAAATCACTCTCATAGTCGAGAGGGTCAGACACAAGACAAAGAACAAAGAACTCACACCCAAAACTTCCCTCCACCCAGATTTGAAAAAGTCTTGATTCCTGATTGGTCCTCTGGTCAGGTGTTTCAGGTTACTCCTTTCCAGGTGAAAGAGACATTAACCCTTAGCTATCTGTTTATGACACGCCCCCCAAATTGCAGACAGTGGGGAAGCTCACTGGCGGCGATTTCCTCCTAGAACTTGAAAATAAACAGATTAATACAACACATGCACCTTTACATATACCACTAAGTATATAACTAACAGACTTTTACATTTTAAGAACATTTTTTAACTACTGGATTCTGGGAAACTCTCACGGGAGAGTGCATCAGCTATTTTGTTAGAAGCTCCTGAGATGTGCTGAATTTCAAAATCAAAATCTTGAGAGCTAAACTCTAACGAAGAAGTTTCTTGTTGCTCCCCTTGGCAGTATGAAGCCACGTTAGCGCAGCATGGTCAGTTTGTAGCTGGAACCGCCATCCACAAACATATGGGCGTAGCTTTTCCAGGGTGTACACAATGGCATAGCATTCCTTTTCACTGACTGACCAGTGACTTTCCCTCTCAGACAGTTTTTTTGCTGAGAAACACGACAGGATGGATGTTGTGATCCGTTGCTTCCTGCATGAGAACTGCTCCTATATCACGCTCAGATGCATCCGTGGTTACTAGGAATGGCTTGTCAAAGTCCGGGGCCCTGAGCACAGGGTCAGACATGAGCGTTGCCTTAAGTTGGGTAAAGGCCTTTTGACACTCATCAGTCCACTTAACTGCATTTGGCTGGGTCTTTTTGGTCAGGTCGGTCAGTGGGGCAGCGATTTGGCTGTAGTGTGGTACAAATCGCCTGTAGTACCCGGCCAAGCCTAAGAAGGATTGGACCTGTTTCTTTGACCTTGGGACAGGCCACTTTTGGATAGCATCCGCCTTGGCCTGTAGGGGGTTTACCTGGTGTCCCAAGTAAGTCACTCTGTTTTGGCCTATTTGACACTTTTTGGCCTTAACAGTTAGTCCGGCCTGCCTGATGCGCTCGAAGACCTTTTCCAAGTGTTCTAGGTGTTCGGGCCAGGAGTCTGAAAAAATGGCCACATCATCGAGGTAGGCAACTGCATATTCTCCCAGTCCTGCTAGTAGACCATCTACCAGCCTCTGGAAGGTGGCGGGTGCATTTCGCAGCCCGAAAGGAAGGACATTGAATTCATACACCCCCGCATGGGTGACGAATGCTGACCTTTCCTTGGCAGGTTCATCTAGTGGTACTTGCCAGTACCCCTTGGTAAGTCTATTGTAGAGATGAACTGGGCACATGCCAACTTCTCCAATAGCTCATCGGTGCATGGCACTGGAGAGTTGTCCGGACGAGTTACTGCATTTAGCTTACGGTAGTCCACGCAAAAGCGTATTTCCCCATCTGGTTTGGGTACCAGAACCACTGGAGATGCCCATGCACTGGTAGATGAGCGGATTATACCCATCTGTAGCATGTTCTGGATCTCCCGTTCTATAGCAGCTTGGGCATGAGGAGATACCCGGTAGGGTGGTGTTCTAATGGGGTGAGCATTACCTGTGTCAATGGAGTGGTATGCCCGTTCAGTCCATCCTGGGGTGGCTGAGAACAATGGGGCGTAGCTAGTGCACAGCTCCTTGATTTGTCGCCACTGCAGACGTTCCAGGATGGTTGAGAGGTTCACCTCTTCCACACCACCGTCTTTTTTCCCGTCGTAGTAGACACCTTCAGGCCACTCAGCATCATCTCCCTGGACTGTAAACTGACAAACCTGTAAGTCTCTGGAATAGAAAGGCTTGAGAGAATTAACATGGTACACTCTGGGCTTTATTGAGGAATTGGGAAATGCTATGAGGTAGTTCACAGTTCCCAGGCGCTCTTGGACTGTGAACGGCCCTTCCCATGATGCTTCCATCTTATGGGCCTGTTGCGCCTTCAAGACCATAACCTAGTCTCCTACCTTGAAGGAACGTTCTCTGGTATGTCTGTCATACCAGGCCTTTTGCTCTTCCTGAGCATCCTTTAGGTTTTCTTTAGCAAGGGCTAAAGAGTGTCGGAGGGTGTTTTGTAGGTTGCTTACAAAGTCCAGAATGTTAGTTCCTGGAGAAGGCGTAAACCCTTCCCATTGCTGCTTCACCAACTGTAATGGCCCCTTAACCTAGTGACCATACACAAGTTCAAACGGTGAAAACCCTAAACTGGGATGTGGTACAGCCCTGTAGGCAAACAGCAACTGCTGCAACACTAGGTCCCAGTTATTGGAGTGTTCATTGATGAATTTACGTATCATGGCCCCCAAAGTTCCATTAAACCTTTCCACCAGGCCATTGGTTTGATGGTGGTACGGGGTGGCAACCAAGTGGTTCACCCCATGAGTTTCCCACAGTTCTTTCATGGTCCCTGCCAGGAAATTAGTTCCTGAATCTGTAAGGATGTCGGAGGGCCAACCTACCCTGGCAAAAATGTCTGTTAGGGCCAGGCACACAGTGTTAGCTCTGGTGTTGCCTAGAGCTGCTGCTTCCGGCCATCGAGTAGCAAAGTCCACGAAAGTCAGTACGTACTGCTTTCCTCTGGGTGTCTTTTTTGGGAAAGGACCCAGAATATCCACAGCTACTCGCTGAAATGGGACCTCAATTACGGAGAGTGGCTGGAGAGGGGCCTTGACCTGGTCTTGGGGCTTTCCCACTCTTTGGCATACCTCACAAAACCGGACATACTTGGCAACGTCCATGCCCATCCCCTCCCAGTGGAAGGACTTCTCCAACCGGTCCTTGGTTCTGTTCACCCCAGCACGGCCACTGGGATGATCATGGGCTAAGCTCAAGAGCTTTTCCCGGTACTTAGTTGGAACCACCAACTGTTTTTGCGGCTGCCATTCTTCCCGGTGTCCACCAGAAAGAATCTCCTTGTATAAAAGTCCTTGGTCTATAACAAACCGGGATCGATTAGAAGAGCTGAGAGGCGGTGGGGTGCTCCGTGCCGCCGCCCAAGCTTTCTGCAGGCTGTCATCTGCTTCCTGCTCAGTCTGGCTTGCTGGCGCCCTCTGGCGTTGAGTTTGAAGATGTGGTTACAATTGCTGGTGCTGGTTGCTGTTCCAGTTCTGGGCCTGGGACTGGAGGTGCTGTGGTTGTTTCAGTGGTTGGCATGGAATCCGGGTCCACTACCTCTGTCTGGGTCTCTGGTAACACAGATGAGGAGTCTGTGGACGGTTCAGGAACAGGAACGGGTCTGGAAGCTTGTCTGGTTTGGCTACGTGTAACCATTCCCACTCTCTTGGCCCGCTTCACCTGGTTGGCCAAGTCTTCCCCCAGTAGCATGGGGATGGAATAATTGTCATAGACTGCAAAAGTCCACATTCCTGACCAGCCTTTGTACTGGACCGGCAGTTCAGCTGTAGGCAAGTCTACAGATTGTGACATGAAGGGGTAAATTGTCACTTGGGCCTTTGGGTTGATGAATCTGGGGTCTACAAAGGATTGGTGGATAGCTGACACTTGTGCCCCCGTGTCTCTCCACGCAGTAACCTTCTTTACACCCACTCTCAAAGTTTCCCTTCGCTCCAAGGGTATTTTAGAGGCATCTGGGCCTGGGAATCTTTGGTGTGATGGTGGTGTAATGAACTGCACTCGGTTTGGGTTCTTTGGGCAGTTGGTCTTTATATGTCCCAGTTCATTACACTTAAAGCATCTTCCAGCTGACTGGTCACTGGGTCGAGGTGAGTTACTGGAGACTGGAGAGGTGGAAGAATAGGGTGTCTGTGGCTTTCTTTGGGTTGTAGGTGGGGTCTTTGGCTGCCCTCGGTTGTAGGGTCTATTGTTGGTGTGCCCTCTGGGGTATTCGCTCCCCTTGACAGTAGCTTTCTTGCTTTCTGCCACTTCCATCCATCTGGCTCCAATCTCCCCCGCCTCAGTGAGATTTTTGGGTTTTCCATCTTGTATGTACCGTGTTATGTCCTCAGGAACACCATCCAAGAACTGCTCCATTTGTATGAGGAGGTGCAGTTCGTCTATGGATTTAACATTGTTTCCTGATAACCAGGCCTCATAATTTTTCCCAACGTAGTAGGTGTGTTTGGGAAATGACACATCTGGTTTCCACTTTTGGGCTCTGAAACGCCGACGGGCATGATTCAGGGTTATCCCCATTCTGTATCTGGCCTTGATTTGAAAAAGTTTATAGTCGTTCATTTTCTCCTTAGGCATTTCAGCCTAAGATCCACTGAGCTGTGGCCTCAATTCTACCATGTATTGGTCTTCAAGGATGCTGTACCCAAGACAGGCTCTTTCAAAATTTTCCAAGAAGGCCTCAGTGTCATCACCTGCCTTGTAGGTGGGAAATTTCTTGGGATGTGGAACCATAATTGGCGAAGGGTTGTTAGGATTGGCTGGAGCATGCTGCCCAGCCTGCGCTAAGTTCAGTTCATGTTTTCTCTGTTTTTCCCTCTCTTCACTTTCTTTTTGTTGTTTTTCCATTTCTCGGCGGTGGGCCACCTCTTCTTCTTCTAGTTTTCTGTGGTGGGCTGCATTTTTGGCTTCTTGTTCTCTTTTATGGGCTGCCTGTTTGATCTGTTCTTCTCTTTCTTTCAGCTCCACCTCTTTTTCTCTTTGTTCCAGTTGTCGCCTGTGGTCTGCTTCTTTGATTTGTTCTTCGGCCTCCATTTTTGTCTTGGAAGGCATGGTTTCTGTTTTCTTGTGTTGGGGTTCCCTCTGGTGTTTATTGTCTGAACTGCTGGCTCTGTTGCCTCCTGGGGTCTGCCTAGCAACAGTGCCTTTTTCCCTTTCTTCCTCTAGCTAATCTTTTAAATGTAAAGTAAACCAGAAAAACCACTTTATTTGCATGTGTATTGCTGGATACTTGACTTTCAATGGGAGTACTATTGTCTCACAAAAGACCCTTAATAGTTCCTTAATGGTTCCTTGCTTAATATGCAAGCCAAAAACTGCAAGAGAGAGCAGAAAAAAAAATTCTGGTTCCTTTTAAAACCAAACCCTCTCTGCTTAAAAGCCCCTAGCAGAGAAAAGAAAAATATATTATTCCTACTGGCTTCTGGATTCTATCTATCCCACAACGCTGCCACTCATGTCATAACATTTTTCCCAGATCTGGACCTTAGCGTCCAAAATATGGGTGTTAGCATGAAAACCTCCAAGTTTAGTTACCAGCTTGGACCTGGTAAAGCTGCCACCAGCCAGGGATTATACAGTGCCTAGCTCACTGTGGTCTCCTCAAAACCTTCCCTGGGGGACCCCAAGACTCAGATTCCTTGAGTCTCACAACAAAGGGGAATAAACCATTTCCCTTCGCCTCTCCGGGTGTTTCCTCCCTGGGTTCCTGGAGAGATATACAGAAGCAAGCTCCGTGAATCTAAACAGAGGGACTCCACTCTCCCTGTTTCCAGTCCTGGAAACACCAGTACTTCCCCCCTCACCCAGAGG
Source organism: Gopherus evgoodei (assembly GCF_007399415.2). Taxonomy (NCBI): domain Eukaryota; kingdom Metazoa; phylum Chordata; order Testudines; family Testudinidae; genus Gopherus; species Gopherus evgoodei. Next base: position 377,984 of record NC_044339.1, read on the forward strand.
GTATGCAAAGTCAGGCTTAGTAAATCTAACACAAAGAGATTTTCCCCCGACTTCTTCCTCCCACCAATTCCCTGGTGAGCTGCAGACTCAATTCCCTGGAGTCTCCACTAAAGAAAAACTCCAACCGCTCTTAAAAAGAAAGCTTTATATAAAAAGAAAGAAAAAATACATAAAAATGGTCTCTCTGTATTAAGGTGACAAATACAGGGTCATTTGCTTAAAAGAAAAAAAATGAATAAACAGCCTTATCCAAAATGAATACAATTTAACACATTCCAGCAACTACACACATGTAAATACAAAAAAAAACCCAATATAAACCTTATTGTCTTACTATCTACTATCTTTGTACTTACAACTTGGAAACAGAAGATTAGAAAGCCAGGAGATAGAAAAATCACTCTCATAGCCGAGAGGGTCAGACACAAGACAAAGAACAAAGAACTCACACCCAAAACTTCCCTCCACCCAGATTTGAAAAAGTCTTGTTTCCTGATTGGTCCTCTGGTCAGGTGTTTCAGGTTACTCCTTTCCAGGTGAAAGAGACATTAACCCTTAGCTATCTGTTTATGACAGCAACATCCACAAACTCATGGGAAACCCAAGCTGTCAACTGACTAAAATGGAGGACCTTGTGGCAAGCATTCCAGCATTTTGAGACCCAATGGAGAAACGGGAAAGAAGGAAAGAATGCACCGCAGCACAACTCAACAATCCAGATCCACCCCTTTCAACAGAAAGTCTGCCCCAATTATGACAAGATCTGTGGATCCCAGACTGGTCTTAAGAGTTACATGCGGATCCACCAGCAATAACTGGCTATCATTTCATGGAAGACAATCACCCACAAACTCTAAGGGATCGCCAATCAGTACTTTCACAGAAAGTCCAAGACTGAGCTCGCAAGTATGATCAGGATTATGGTGCTTTTGCAGAGATGGGAAGTGGGTCCAGATCTGGAGCAGGAGCCATGTTGGGGGTCAGGAATAAGGTGTAGTAAGGAGTGCTTGTGCTATGATTGGCCAATACAAACTAGTATCAGAGGGGTAGCCATGTTAGTCTGGATCTGTAAAAGCAGCAAAGAATCCTGTGGCACCTTATAGACTAACAGACGTTTTGGAGCATGAGCTTTCGTGGGTGAATACCATTTCGTCAGATGCATGGAGTGGAAATTTCCAGGGGCAGGTATATATATATGCAAGCAAGCTACAGATAACAAGGTTAGTTCAGTCAGGGAGGATGAGGCCCTGTTCTAGCAGTTGAGGTGTGAAAACCAAGGGAGGAGAAACTGGTTTTGTAGTTGGCAAGCCATTCACAGTCTTTGTTTAATCCTGAGCTGATGGTGTCAAATTGCAGATGAACTAAAGCTCAGCAGTTTCTCTTTGAAGTCTGGTCCTGAAGTTTTTTTGCGGCAGGATGGCCACCTTAAGGTCTGCTATAGTGTGGCCAGGGAGGTTGAAGTGTTCTTCTACAGGTTTTTGTATACTGCCATTCCTAATATCTGATTTGTGTCCATTTATCCTTTTCCGTAGAGACTGTAGGAACCAATCCATGCAACAAACCTCGATGCCAACTCTGCCCACATATCTACATCAGTGACACCATCACAGGACCTACATGCATCTGACGAAGTGGATATTCACCCACAAAAGCTCATGCTCCAAAACATCTGTTACAATACAAACAAGTGTCAGTTTCATGCATATTAAATTTATCCACAACTTTTAAATAAAGGGAGGATGTGGAATCTTTACACATAGAATTGTAATACTCTACACTTATATTTACGGAATATAAACATCTAAACTGCGCCTGCCAACAGCAACATTTTCAGGGACATTTTACTACTTCTGTCAACCAGTGGTCATGCTAGTACCTGGATGTGTAGTATCTCTGAAAATTTAAAAGCCAGTATCTTTTGCCTCCCTGGTTACAATTCTAAATCTTTTGTGATCAGCTTTTCTTCCTCTAGCATGCACTTTTAAAAATGTACTTAGGTACAAAGCTTTTGGGAAGTGCACACAGAAAAAGATAGTGCTTCTCAATTTTCAAGTACCCACTGCTGTCGGCAGAAGCATAAACGCTATGAATTAATGTGGAGAACTGGAATGCCTGGGCTATATGTTACCAATACACTTAATACTGCAGAGCACAGCACTTACATTATAAACCCAAGTTTTTTAAGGGTTTCTAACTGGATGTAAAGTTTAATTGTGGGAAGAAACTTGCATGCAGTGTCTAAGTCCAAGGATAATTTCTATTTTAAATACAAATTTTATAAATTGCATTCATATTTTTGTAGATAAGAATTAAATTTAATCATTTTAAGACACTATTTTCACCTGTACAATTTGAAAATAGCTCTAAGTAGAAAGTTAAATTTGGCAAGCCTTTACTTCACACATTTGCACAATAGCAATAACAATTCTCTAATATCTTCTATAGATGTACTGAGGATGCTGGCAGGACACGAACAAACAGCTCTACAGGAACCATTACGATGTGCTGGGTAAATGATATCTCTGTGGCTGATATCTCTGTGGCTAATATATGTTTAAATGATGTACTTGAGAAATTCCTCTGTCCCAGTGACCATTTTACTCGCAATAATTTTGCTGCTTTTGAAGAAAGGATTGTTTGGAGGAGAAAAAGGAGGTTCACCCTACCAGCTGCTCTGGAACAATGTTTTGGAAGAATGAAGTTTAGTAAAACAGTTTTTACCCAATTCTGCTTTGACAAATTGCAATGAATCTGTAAATAATAGACCAGCTTTGTCAAAGGTTCAAAAGAGAAGCTTCTATTTCTGGTGCTAGCCACCCTTCTTGCTTACAGGCTTATTAAAAGTCAGACTTATGAGAGAGGAAACAAATGACTAAAAATACCAGGGAGAAAATATACATTAACAAACCTTGCTTCGGGTCGCTAGTTGCAGTGACAGAGGTGCTGGCAGCGAGATGAGCGTTCTCCACAGTCCCATAAACCACAGGGCTGTGCTCTGGCACCTGGCTCGACAGCTGCTGGGATTTGAAGTACAAAAAAGGGTGATAATGAGCATGCGAACATAAAAACTAGCAACATGGAACACAAGCAAGCAAGAGGGGGAGACGAGAGTAGGGTGGGAGATAAAAGAAAAGCAAAAGGCAGGAAAAAATAAACACAGACCAATTGAATAAATTCAAAAAGTACATGGGAAGAGGAAGAAGGAAAAAGGCAGCAGGAAAGGGGGGGAAAAAGACGATTACGATTAACAGCAAGAAAAGACAGCACAGTCATTAACACACTTCATTCATCGGTTTCTTCTAAGTACAGCAAAAATGCTCCTGGGAATAATTTTCAATAACTGGGGTACAATCAGCCCTTCCCCTGGCCCCCTCCCCCCCAAAAAAAAGCTGTGTAAAAGAACTGGCTAACTCCATTTGGAAATGATAAGCAATTTCAAAAATCTTTGATATTTTTTGATCAAACCATTAGAAAACATTAGAATTTGCAGAGACAACTGTATATATCAAAAGGCAAAATCTTGATGGATGTAAGAGCTAGCCACCCTGATTGACTATGAACTTGTTGGTTCAATGAAACCCCACAAAAACATTAATATTTGTAATCAAAATTTAGAAAAATAATCCAGATTGGATATATATTTGTGTGCAAGATATCCAATATCTTCTACAGAAGAGGCTTATGTATTATACCCGTTGAATGATAATGAGATGAGAAAGAAAATGATTTTTCTTCACCCTCAAAGGTGAACAGGAATAACTGGTTCCTACCCAGTTTACAGCAGGACTGATAAAGGTTACATATTTTTAAGTAGTCAGATTAAAAATTTAGAAGTGGCCAGAAAGCCACTTGACCGGGACTGAGGAAATTCCAGGTACAGCTTATCTCAGAGGGAACAAATATCTTCACCATCGCCATCACCATCTATCTGACAGGACAAATATTCACTCTGGCAAAACATTCAAAGCAGATGCCCTTCTGGATTTGGGTTGTATGTGCAGAGATTACATAAAGCCACAAAAGCCAGAATCTCCCCTCAGAAATCTAATAGAAACTCTTTATGAAACTATAAATGACTATGCCAAACCCACTCCACTTTTTCAGAGTAAGGCTCTTTTGCAAGTAACTTTGTAGATGGGTGGGGAAAGTGTTCCTATCAGTAAATCCTCCTTAAGGCACCAACCACAAACCACATGGGGAGAAAAAAATGCAACAAATGTAACATTTATCATTTTAAAATGCCCATACTTTTGCTTTGCAATGAAAAATTAATAACTGATCCAGTAGATTCACATGGTGAAGTTCCCATCCACACATCTACCTTCACTGACACCTCAGATGGGATACACTAAAAAGCTGGGATCTTCAAAGGAGTTGGAGGGAGCTAAGTGCCCAACTTCCATTAAAATTAAATATCATTTGGGTATCTTACTCCCTTAAGGCTCCTTTGAAAATTGCAACGGAAGTGTAAAGAAAAATTCTTTCTCCAAATTCTTTAAGGTAGAAACCATCCTGGCACCTAGAAAAATAAAAGTAGCTCGGGAGAGATTCACTTTTGTCTTGTTTTCACATTCTGAGTGTACAGCTGCGATGCAGTGTCCAACAACAGAAAATAACGGATAAATGTATACACAAATCCACACAATCAAACACAGGTTATAACATTGAAAGGAAGTTGTGATGTGCACACTACACTGCCAGAGTCTTCATTGGAAAGAGAGGTTTCAGTAGTATTGAAAACTTCATCACATGAGTTTTCCCTACTAAACTAAAGGCCATACTCCTTATGGAAATGAGGGTGAAACTCAGATGCTTTCAGCAACATTAACTTTTGAGCTGACATCCTATTGGAAACTCACTCGGTCCCCAAGGAAGCATGTCACAGATATTGGCTTCATACCCCAGTATGCCAAGTCTAGACCTACTAAATCCTGTGGAATTGTGAAGGAGCCTCTGCGGGCTACAGGACAGGTGTGGGGAAAATGTGATTTGGTGAGCCACTTGCTGCTCCCTTCTGTACTTCCTGGCCATTATGTCAGTATCTCTTTCCCTTTTCCAGTGGGACTAAAGAAGATCAAGCCTTTGTGAAGCTGCTGCTGCTGCTCTTTTTGCATTATTGGTATACTGAAGAGACAATATTTGAGGTGTACACTTAAAAAAATTCAGCAAATATCCATTTTTGGCTGCCATGTCTGACCATTATTGAAGATGAAACTACCGCCCTTCTAAATATTACATTATACACGTCTGTCATTCAAACTAAAAAGCAGGAACAAGCAGTAAGAAATTACTGTTAAAAAAGTCAGACTAGTAAACAGACATACTGCAAAGGCAGCAAAGAATCCTGTGGCACCTTATGGACTAACAGACGTTTTGGAGCATGAGCTTTCATGGGTGAATACCCACTTCGTCAGATGCATGTAGTGGAAATTTCCAGAGGCAGGTATATATATGCAGGCAAGCTAGAGGTAACGAGGTTAGTTCAATCAGGGAGGATAAGGCCCTGTTCTAGCAGTTGAGGTGTGAAAACCAAGGGTGGAGAAACTGGTTTTGTAGTTGGCAGGCCATTCACAATCTTTGTTTAATCCTGAGCTGATGGTGTCAAATTTGCAGATGAACTGAAGCTCAGCAGTTTCTCTTTGAAGTCTGGTCCTGAAGTTTTTTTGCCAATTTGACACCATCAGCTCAGGATTAAACAAAGACTGTGAATGGCTAAAACAGGGCCTCATCCTCCCTGATTGAACTAACCTCGTTATCTCTACCTTGCTTGCATATATATACACCTGCCCCTGGACATTTCCACTACATGCATCTGAAGAAGTGGGTATTCACCCATGAAAGCTCATGCTCCAATACATCTGTTAGTCTATAAGGTGCCACAGGACTCTTTGCTGCTTTTACAGATCCAGACTAACACGGCTACCCCTCTGATACTGCAAAGGGGAGCTAGTAGTTTCTTGGGTACAGTTAAGTTTTCCAAAAATGAAACTGACAAAGCTGGCCAGGCCCTGAGTGAAGAGCTGTATTTATACTGCAGCCAGGCCTGAATGAAGCCAAATAAAAGACATTTTACAGATTAAACTACTCAAGTATCACTGTTATGACTTATGATGGTAAAAAAATTCTCTATGCAATTACCTTCCACCTTAGGTTCTTGTCCCAGCAAATATACAAGGCAAGAAGGTTTGGTCACCATTTGGATGAGAGACTCTCTAGGAAAATCCAGGGTGTTTTTGGTTCACTAAAGGGTGCTCTTCCTTATAAGCAGGGATCCTAGAAATCCATTTGCCGTGGAAAAATACGGAATTTGTGTTTTTACAGAGAACCTTGAGCTTTTACATTTTGTGAAAAAATAAAAACATATATTAACTAAACTTTATTGAAAGTCCCAGTGCCATCTATTCAATGCATACGACCTCCCACACTTGTAGTTGATTTTCTCTTCCGGCGCATAGAGGTTACTCGATGTATAGGGATTCATGTTTTAATGCATCTCAAATTTTACTTCAGCCTCCAGACATGAGTAATTAAAGTTATGAAAAGATGCTGAAAACTTTAAAAATCACCCCAAAGACCATGTCACTAGGCAGCCGGTATCAAGCGGAGTGCCCCGGGGGTCAGTCCTGGGGCCGGTTTTGTTCAACATCTTTATTAATGACCTGGATGATGGGATGAACTGCACCCTCAGCAAGTTCACAGACACTACTAAGCTGCAGGGGAGAGGTAGATATGCTGGAGGGTAGGGGTAAGGTCCACAGTGACCTAGACAAATTAGAGGATTGGGCCAAAAGAAAGCTGATGAGGTACAACAAGGACAAGTGGAGAGTCCTGCACTTAGGAAGGAAGAATCCTATGCACTGCTACAGGCTGGGGACCGACTGGCTAAGCGACAGTTCTGCAGAAAAGGACCTGCGGATTACAGTGGATGAGAAGCTGGATATGATTCAGCAGTGTGCCCTTGTTGCCAAGAAGGCCAACGGCATTTTGGGCTGTATTAGTAGGAGCACTGCCAGCAGCTCGAGGGAAAAGACAGTTACCTGTTCTGTAACTGGCGTTCTTCGAGATGTGTTGCTCAAGTGTATTCCACAGTAAGTGTGCGTGCTCGCCACATGCACTGGTGCTGGAAGTTTTTCCCTTAGCAGTACCTGTAGTGGGGGAGCACTGCTGCAACCCCTGGAGTGGTGCCTCTATATTGCACTATAAGGGGACCTGCACACTCCCCCCACCCTCAGTTCCTTCTTGCCAGACAATTCCGACAGTGAGGAAGAAGGGCGGGATGTGGAATACACCTGAGCAATACATCTCGAAGAACGCCAGTTACGGAACAGGTAACTGTCCTTTCTTCTTTGAGTGACTGCTTATGTGTATTCCACAGTAAGTGACTCCAAGCTATATCTGATGGAGGTGGGTAGGAGTTTAAAGGTTAGTGGGATGGAGTACTGCCCTACCAAACCCAGTGTCATCCCATGCTTGGGAGACGACTGCATAGTGCAACGAAAAGGTGTGGACAGAGGACCATGTGGCAGTCCTGAATAGGGATGTGAGCCACACAGGTGGCCGACGAGGCCTGAGCTCTCGTAGAATGCGCCTTCGAGGCCATCGAACGAGCCACTGCATCTGCAGTGTCTGAAGCCGCTTGAAGAGCTGCTTTTGCCGCTGCCGCTCTGAACTCCCTCTTGTCCCTTTCCTGGAGAAGGGGTTCAAACTTTGGCAGGGACCCCCCCACAAATTAAAATGATATTGGCTCAGTAGGTCTTGGTGATTTGCCACACTGAGCTGGAAGCTGGCCGATGAATAAACCTTCCTGCTGAAGGTATCCAGTCTCCTGGCATCTTTGCCCCTGGGGGTGGGTGCAGATTGACAATGTCTCTCTTAGTGGTTTACAGAGTCCACCACCAGAGAGTTGGGTGCTGGGTGAGAGTACAAGTATTCATGCCCCTTTGCTGGCACAACATACTTTCTCTCTGTCTTTTTTGAAATTGGTGTCAAGGAGGCCGGGGTTCGCCAAAGTGAAGTTGATATGTTGGCCACCCCCTGGCAGAGGAGGATAACATGTTGAACAAGGTGTCCGACAGCTCCTCCTCCTCCTCAGCCTGAAGCTGGAGATTCAAACCCACCCACTTAAGGAGTTCTTGTGCGGTGCCGCTGGTTTGGTACCGGCTGACTTTTCCTGGTGCCGAGGCGGGGACATAGAGTGCACCTGTGATGCCCAGGCCACTGAACTGGGTCTCGCTGGTGCAGGTACTTGGGGCCACAGTGCCCACTGACACCACTGCCCTTGTCAAGGTGCCGCTTGCCACTGACCCGATTGGAGACCAAGTGGAGCTGCTTGATTGTGGGGGGCGGCGTGGCCCGAGGATGGGCGGCTGGATACTGAAGTCGCTGAGGAACGCACAGTGCCATACGGCCGTGTCAGTGCCGACTTTGAGATTTAGACCTCGATGACGAAGACGTGTACCCATCGGAGGTACTGCTTCTAGATTCCCCCCGATGACCATGGCTACGACGCCTGGGTGCCTACGAAGGTCGAAGGGCATTCCGAGCACGACGTCTGTAGGAGCGAACACTCGAGTCTGAGCATCGGTGCCAACAGCATCGAGACCTGCTCCTATAGCTTCAGTGGGAAGAAGAGCATCGACGTCTCTTGTCTCGGTGCCTGCAACCTCTGTTGGAGGACCCTCGAGACTCCCTCTTCGGCGAATCAGCCAACAAAGTGGAAGCCTGGTGTGGGCTCCGGGATGGCCCCTCGGAACGGGTAGTTATCTCGTCCTTGGAGCGGATACTATGCTGGACCGGGGAAGGTTGATGGGCTCCCAGCAGTGGCTTCTCTCGGGATCGGGGGCCCATCTCAGGTGGCGCACCCGGCACCGGAAGGGCGAGGATATCACACGCTGCCTGTGCTGCCTCTGGCATCGACGGCATTCTCACCGCAGGAGAGGCAAGCGCAGACAGGACCGCACTACTCCGCTCAGGGTGAGTTGGAGGTCTGGGTCCTGAGGGAGATCGTGGGCTGCCCAAACTCAGGTCCGGCCTCACCCCGTCCTTCTTTTGGTGCCGCTGAGTCTTCCCTTGCTTCTTGGCAGGGGAGCTGTGCCGACTGCTGGATGGAGCCTCGCTTTGCACCAATGACGTAGTGCCTGGTGCGGAGTCGGGTCAGCGTGGCAGAGCCAATGCCAACTCCATTGGCAGAGCCCGGATTCGGATATCTCTTTCATGCTTTGTTCGAGGTTTGAACGATCTGCAGATTTTGCAAAGCTCACTTATGTGAGTCTTGTCCAGACAGTGAAGGCACTGACAGTGCGGGTCACTTCTGGGCATAGAACTGCGACAGGAGTCGCACGACTTGAAGCCTAGGGCACAGGGCATGCCCCGAGCCAGGCAACTAACTAGCAAAGACGATCTACGAAGAAGAGTTGTACTAATAAGGCTAGAAGCGCTTCAGCAGAGCTGGAACACGAAGTTCCGACTACCTTCACTGGCGGCAAGAAGGAACTGAGGGTAGGGGGAGTGCCCAGGTCCCCTTATAGCGCAAGATAGAGGCGCCACTCCAGGGGTCGCAGCGGTGCTCTCCACTACGGGTACTGCTAAGGAAAAAACTTCTGGTACCAGTGCATGTGGCGAGCACATACACCTACTGTGGAATTCACATGAGCAATGACTCGAATAAATAGTGATTATTCCCGTCTGTTCGGCACTGGTGAGGCCACATCTGCAGTATTGTGCCCAGTTTTGGTCCCCCCACTACAGAAGGGATATGAACAAATTGGAGAGAGTCCAGCAGAGGGCAATTAAAATGATTAGGGGGCTGGGGCACATGATTTACGAGGAGAGGCTGAGGGAACTGGGGTTATTTAGTCTGCAGAAGAGAAGAATGAGGGGGGATTTGATAGAAGCCTTCAACTACCTGAAGGGGAGTTCCAGAGAGGATGGAGCTAAGCTGTTCTCAGTGGTGGCAGATGACAGAACAAGAAGCAATGGTCTCAAGAAGCAATGGGGGAGGTCTAGGTTGGATATGAGGAAACATTACTTCACTAGGAGGGTGATGAAGCAATGGAATGAGTTCCGTAGGAAGGTGGTGGAATCTCCATCCTTAGAAATTTTTAAGGCCTGGCTTGACAAAGCCCTGGCAGGGTTGATTTAGTTGGGGTTGGTCCTGATTTGAGCAGGGGGTTGGACTAGATGACCTCCTGAGGTCCCTTTCAACCCTAATATTCTATGATTCTATGACAAATTTCACATTGACAGTAGTGTGCTGTCCTGTACGTAGCACGGCTGTAGATTACGTTCCAAGGCAGACAGTTGTAGAACACATGGAAAGCGCTAAACATAAACTGAATGAAAAGAAACAAAAACAAGAGGCTGAAACAGCAGTGCAATCAACAATAAAGAAACAATGCACTTTGACTGGATCATTCCAGGGTTTTCGTGCATTTAAATTTTTTCCCCCCTGAAAATATAGAATACAGACATAGAAGTATTTGGTAGATGTAAGAAATACAAATTGCAATTCTATGAATTTTATTTTGATTGATGGCACTGGTAAGCATCAAAGTTGCTTAAAAATTGCAAATATATCAATAAAACATTATGTTCAACTGATATCTATATCTAATCTATCTATCTATATATTGTCATTAGGGAAATTAAAGTTCAGCATTTCATTTTAATTGTGGAAAATCAGGCATTTTTATTTTTTTTATTGGAGAATTCTGGGTTTTTTATCACAGAAAACTAGAATCCCTGCTTAGAAGTCTGTACTGAATCTAAGCCTCAGCCTGTAACAAATTAATTAAACCTCACAAGTCACAAGATGCACCAATTGTAGTATCCCCATATCACAGATGAGGAAATGGAGTTACGGAGAGGGGAAGTAACTTGGCCAAGATTGCACATCAAGTCAGTGGCACATCTGGGAAGAAAGTATCAGGGGGTAGCCGTATTAGTGAGGTCTGGGGCTTGCCCCGCTCCGCCGTTCCAGCTGGGGAGCAGGGTCAGGGGCAGCTCTGCGTGGCTCACAAAAGCAGAGGCATGTATCCCCTCTGGCTCCTAAGCCAGGGGGCTCCACTCTGCATACTACCCCCCGAAGCACCACCCTCACAGCTCCCATTGGCCAGAAACCACAGCTAATGAAGCTGAAGGGGCAGCACCTGCAGACTGGGCAGCGCGCAGCAGATCCGCCTGACCATGCCTCCGCATAGGAGCCTGAGGACGGATGTGCTTCTGCTTCTGGGAGCCGCCTGAGGTAAGCACCAGCCTGAGCCTGCACCCTGAGCCATCCCCACTCCGCACCATAACGCCCTGCCCCAGCCCTGATCCCCCTCCCAGCCTCCAAATCCCTCAGGCTCAGCCCAGAGCATCCTCCTGCACCCCAAACCCCTAATCCCCAGCCCCAACCCAGAGCCTGCACCCCCAGCTGGAGCCCTCCCGGATCTAGTATCGGAACAATGGGTAAACAGTTGTAGTGCTGTCTTAGACATTGCTGAATTTCATTTATGTGATTCCTACATATACAGGACCAAATTTATTTCTGCTAGTGTAGGTCCACTTAGGCCTGGTCTATACTACAAAGTTAGGTCAACATAAACCACCTTGCGTCGACCTAGTTGTGCATGCGTCTACACTTAATTATGTCTCCCACTGACATAAGCTAGTCATTATGTCAACATAGCAACACTAACTCCTTGAGCGGCGTTGAGCCATGATCAATGTACAGGGGACAACACAGCATGAATGTAGACACTGCACTTCCTATGTCAACCATAACAGTCCTCCGGGCAGCTGTCCCACAATGCCCAACACTGACTGTTCTGGTCACAATTGTGAACTCCACTGCCCTGGTGCCATGAAGATTGGAAGCTTGAGAAATTTAAAACGCTTGAGAATTTTTGAAATGCCTTTTCCTGACTGTCCAGCTTGGCAAGCACATCTAGCAGCTCTCTATTTTTACGTGCAACTGCCCAGCTGATCATGCTGGCTACATGTTCAAGACGCACTTCAACCTAGAGTATACAGGAGATATTGGATCTCCTAGGCCTGTGGGTAGAAGAGGCTGTGCAAGCACAGCTACAGACCAGCTATAGAAACATGGACACCTTCGAGCGGACTGCACAGGGGATGCAGAATGGGTAGGACAGGGATCAGTAGCAATGCGTCGTGAAAGCAAAGAAACCATGGCAAGCATATTAGAAGGCCAGGGAGACCAAGAGTCAATCCAGGTCTGCCGGTTTTACAAAGAGCAGCATGTCTGATTTGGCAGAGACCCAACCATCACCCTGCACACCACCGTGGATACCACTGAGGAACCCAAGTCACATGTCCCTGGTGTGAACAGCAAGGAGGAGGTGGAGCAGGAGGAGGAGCAGGATGTGGGACATTAGACCAGGGGGTCCAGCTATGCTGTGAGCCAAGACCTGTTTGAGACTCCACTGCAGTTAAGACAATCCTGGCAATTGAGCACAGGTGAGCCTGATACAGGGGAAGGAACCCTGGGTAAATGTGTAAATTTACTTCCCATTATAGCGATGGTGCTCCAACTTAACAGGACACAGCTACTAACTTATCATTAATTTACTCATACTACAAGAGGTAGCAATACAACAAGAGAGGTAGAGTTACCTGCTTTTCATTTCCCTGTAAAGTTGTGGGGGGAGGGCATGTGGACCACTTTGTTTACGTACACAGGGATGTCGTCCCTTGAGCTCTTCTCAGATATCTCGATGAAACTTTCATGGAGGTCCTCTGCAATCCTTTCCTGAAGGTTTCTAGGAATGGCAGCCTTATTTTTCCCTCCACAGTAAGTCACTTTCTACCAGTTGGAGATAACTTCAGCAGGCATCATTGCAGTCAATCGGCTAGTGGCATAAAGGCCCGGGTGGATTCGGGACACTAGCAGCTATGCTTTCTGTCCCTCAAGAATGAGATATCAGCTAAAATCCTCACCCCTTGTGGAAAATGGTACCAGTATTCATTGCCATTGCCCTATACACAGTTTCATGCAATTGAGCAATTCCCTCTTCATTTCCCTCATCCTTGGAGGGCCATACTCACCATGGCTGGTGCTGTGCACAAGCACTCCAAAGCAGAAGACTCAATCAGCATGTCGTGTTTAAAACTTTAAGGAAGCAAGAGAAGGGATTCTGTATCAACATTTGCTTTCTGTTGTGACTATACCGACAATGGTACCTCTAGGTATTTTATCTATGGCTGCTGCCCCTGGAGGTTTTCCCTCTTCACACCCATGGAACGCCTGAGCCAGTTAAGGAGGCAAATGAAGAGGACTTAAGATAACATGTTCAGCGATATCCTGCAAGCCGTGGGCAGAAGGCCTGGAGGATGAATATTGCAAACTGTGTGGAGAAGGAAAGAGTGACTATGAGAAAGACCCAAGAGTCCCAGTAGGAAAAGGATAGGGAGATGCACCAGCAGCAAACAGATGCTGCAAACTCTTCCAGACTTACAAGATCAACAATCCTGGGATCGCCTTCCTTTACAGTCCATGGAGAACTCCCATATAGCACCTCCCTACATTCCACATAGAATCATAGAAGATTAGAGTTGGAAAAGACCTCAGGAGATCATCTAGTCCAACTCCCTGCTCAAAGCAGGACCAACCCCAACTAAATAATCCCAGCCAGGGCTTTGTCAAGCCAGGCCTTAAAAACCTCTAAGGATGGAGATTCCACCAACTCCCTACGGAACCCATTCCAGTGCTTCACCAGCCTCCTAGTGAAATAGTTTTTCCTAATATCCAACCTAGACCTCCCCCACTGCAACTTGAGACCATTGCTCCTTGTTCTGTTAAGCACATAGCAACAGGTGCCACATCCCTACCCTCCATCACTCCACACTGAGGAACAATAAGGACAACCACAGCTTCACATTCACTGACCTGAGAGAGCCACATTTGATGTACGGATATCTAAAATGGATATAAATGTTCCTTCACCATTTTTAAGCTCTGTTCCATAAATTTATTTAATGTTTAATGTATTTCCTTTTAACTTGCACAGAATTTTTGACTCAATAAAACTATTGTTTGGAAAATAATTCATCTTTATTCATTCCCAACATATGCTGCAGAATGTCTAGCAGAAATGAAAGCACCCACTTACTTGTTATTACACGCTGTGACCCAACTCACAGGCTCAGTGACAGTGTCTTAATCATAAATGTATAGCAAGCACCACAAAATTAATCGGTGCCTTGTCAATGTAATATTCACAGATCTGCATCAAGCACCACACAATTCCTAACAGGTCTCCAAACTGCAGGACCAGGTAGAGCACAGTATGCCACAACGCATTACTGTGGTTCCCTGTTAAAGTGCTCTTTCAAAGTCTCCTTGAGCCATATAGCTCCACATTGAGCTCTTGCATCTGACTGTCCAAACACAGCAAACAGTTGTTCCACCTCCTCTCTCCACCCTGGCGACTTTTCCCCCTCTGCTTCATAGACATTATGAAGGACACAGCAGGTCATTATAACCATTGGGATACATTTCTTGCTGAGATTCAATCTTTTGAGTAACAATAACAGACCCTCTTCCATCTACCAAAAGCGCATTCACCTGTCAAGCTGCACATGCTGAACCAGAAGTTAAATCTTTCCTTGGTGCTGTCCTGGAGGCCAATGTACAGCTATATGAGCCAGGGGAGTAAGAGTTAGGATCACTACTTGCATTTTAATGTCATCAATGGTAATCCACTAGTTGGGAACGGAAGTCCCTGCTTATAGCTTTCTAAACAATCCTGTGTTCTTAAAGATGCATGTGTCATGCACTTTCATTGACCAGCCCACACTGATGTTGGTGAAGCCTCTCTAGTGATCCACCAATGCTTGCATAACCACAGAAAAGTAGCCCTTTCTGTTGATGTACTCTGTGGCAAGGTGGTCAGGTGTGAAAATAGGGATACGCGTGCCATCTATTGCTCCATCACAGTTCAGGAAACCCATTGCTGCAAATCCATCCACTATGTCCTGCAGATGCTGGAAGTCAGTACTGCACGGCAGGAGGTGATTAATGGCCCTGCATATTTGCATGACAACAAGCCCCCACACTGGATTTTCCAACTCCAAGATGATTTCCCACTGACCAGCATTGCAAATTTCCATAGTATAATTGCAACTCGCTTCTGTGCTGTCAGTGCAGCTCTTATTCTGGTGCTCTGCGCTGGAGAGAGCCCAGCACACAGATCCAGGAATGAATCTGAAAGTTCTGCTCATCATCCCAAGCCTGCATTATAACGCAATCCCACCAGTTAGTGCTCATTTCTCGGCCCCAGAATTGGCACTCCACCAATTGCAGCTGCTCCTTGAACAACAACACTGAATTGGTTCTCGCTATGTCCCACAGCAACCTGACCCCCTCCAGGAAAATGTCATGTTCCACATGGCTCTTTCTGCATCTCTGAAAATACCAGAGGATTGTGCATACTGTGCTTGCAATGCTCATGAGAATAATGCAAAGTTGTACAGGCTCCATGATTCTGTCAGAGATGGTGGACGTGGGGGTTCGTGGGATTTTCAAAATAGGTGCAAAAATTATGGGATAGAGATGGTGGAGAAAGCAGAATGATGGGATCCTGCAGTCCCAGTCACCACTGCATGACTTGTTTCTTCTTCATCATACATTGCCAAAACTTCCCAAAAGATTGGATATTCATGTGTTGCACACTGGAATACCTGCCCACGGTGCACCGAAACAAGCACTCCTGGTGAGTACGTGCATCTACGACGCAAGGAGCCAAGTATGCACATGTACAACCAATGCACTAACTGCGTCAGCTTTATGTTGACGTAAATTATGCCAATAAAAGTTTGTCATGTAGACATGTCCTGAGTAAGCGTAGGGAGCCTCCTGCCACACTCATGAATGAGGCAGAATTCCAAGCCAGAAGAGGAACATTCTGCAGCACAGAGGAAGGATGCAGTGTACCTCTCTGGGGGAGATGTAGTAACTATTGCTGGTAAACGGTGACAAGTTTTTCAAGTGCCTGTACACAAATGCTAGAAGTCTAAACAATAAGCTGGGTGAACTAGAGTGCCTTGTGATAAAGGAGGATATTGATATAATAGGCACCACTGAGAGCAATCAAAGGGACACAATCATTCCGGGGTACAAAACATATCGGAAGGACAGAACAGGTCGTGTGGTGGGATGGGGGGCAGAGTGGCACTACATGTGAAAGGAAATGTAGAATCAAATGAAGTAAAAATCTTAAGTGAATCCACATGTTCCATAGAATCTCTATGGATAGAAATGTCATGCTCTAATAAGAATATAACATTAGGGATCTATTATCGACCACTTGACCAGGACAGTGATAGCGACTGTGAAATGCTAAGGGAGATTAAAGAGGTATCAAAATAAAGAGCTCAATAATAGTGGGGGATTTCAATTATCCCCATATTGACTGGGAACATTTCACTTCAGGATGAAATGCAGAGACAAAATTTCTCGATACTTTAAATGACTGCTTCATGGAGCAGCTGGTACGGGAACCCACAAGGGGAGAGGCAACTCTAGATTTAATCCTGAGTAGAGTGCAGGAGCTGGTCCAAGAGGTAACTATAACAGGACCACTTGAAAATAGTGACCATAATACAATAGCATTCAACATCCCTGTGGTGGGAAGAACATTTCAACAGCCCAACACTGCGGCATTTAATTTCAGAAGGAGGAACTATGCAAAAATGAGAGGGTTAGTTAAATAAAAGTTAAAAGGTACAGAGACTAAAGTGAAATCCCTGAAAGCTGCATGGACGCTTTTTAAAGACACCATAATAGAGGCCCAACTTCAATGTATACCCCAAATTAAGAAACACAGTAAAAGAACTAAAAAAGGGCCACCGTGACTTAACCTCCATGTAAAAGAAGCAGTGAGAGATAAAAAGACTTCTTTAAAAAGTTGAAGTCAAATCCTAGTGAGGCAAATAGAAAGGAGCATAAACACTGCCAAATTAAGTGCAAGAGTGCAATATTAAAAGCCAAAGAGGAGTCTGAAGAACGGCTAGCCAAAAACTCCAAAGGTAATAACAAAATGTTTTTTAAGTACATCAGAAGCAGAAAGCATGCTAAACAACCAGTGGGGCCCCTGGACGATCGAGATACAAAAGGAGTGCTTAAAGACAATAAAGCCATTGTGGAGAAACTAAATGGATTCTTTGCTTCAGTCTTCACAGCTGAGGATGTTAGGGAGATTCCCAAACCTGAGCCGGCTTTGGTAGGTGACAAATCTGAGGAACTGTCACAGACTGAAGTGTCACTAGAGGAGGTTTTGGAATTAATTGATAAACTCAACATTAACAAATCACCAGGACCAGATGGCATTCACCCAAGAGTTCTGTAACCTGTCCTTTAAATCGGCTTCTGTACCCAAAGACTGGAAGTTAGCTAATGTAACGCCAATATTTAAAAAGGGCTCTAGAGGTGATCCCAGCAATTACAGACCAGTAAGTCTAAAGTCGGTACCATCAAATTAATCAAAACAATAGTTAAGAATAAAATTGTCAGACACATAGAAAAACATAAACTACTGAGCAATAGTCAACATGGTTTCTGTAAAGGGAAATCGTGTCTTACTAATCTATTAGAGTTCTTTGAAGGGGTCAACAAACATGTGGACAAGAGGGATTCAATGGACATAGTGTACTTAGATTTCCCGAAAGCCTTTGACAAAGTCCCTCACCAAAGACTCTTACGTAAATTAAGCTGTCATGGGATAAAAGGAAAGGTCCTTTCATGGACTGAGAACTGGTTAAAAGACAGGGAACAAAGGGTAGGAATTAATGGTAAATTCTCAGAATGGAGAGGGGTAACTACTGGTGTTCCCCAAGGGTCAGGCCTAGGACCAATCCTATTCAACATATTCATAAATGATCTGGAAAGGGGTAAACAGTGAGGTGGCAAAGTTTGCAGATGATACTAAACTGCTCAAGATAGTTAAGACCAAAGTAGACTGTGATGAACTTCAAAAAGATCTCACAAAACTATGTGATTGGGCAACAAAATGGCAAATGAAATTTAATGTGGATAAATGTCAAGTAATGCACATTGGAAAAAATAGCCCCAACTATACATACAGTATAATGGGGGCTAATTTAGCTATAACTAATCAGGAAAAAGATCTTGGAGTCATCATGGATAGTTCTCTGAAGATGTCCACGCAGTGTGCAGAGGCGGCCAAAAAAGCAAACAGGATGTTAGGAATCATTAAAAAGGGGATAGAGAATAAGACTGAAAATATATCACTGCCCTTATATAAATCCGTAGTACACCCACATCTCGAATACTGTGTACAGATGTGGTCTCCTCACCTCAAAAAAGATATACTGGCACTAGAGAAGGTTCAGAAAAGGGCAACTAAAATGATTAGGGGTTTGGAGAGGGTCCCATATGAGGAAAGATTAAAGAGACTAGGACTCTTCAGCTTAGAAAAGAGGAGACTAAGGGGCGATATGATAGAGGTATATAAAATCATGAGTGATATGCAGAATGTGGATAAGGAAAAGTTATTTACTTATTCCATAATACAAGAACTAGGGGTCACCACATGAAATTAATAGGCAGCAGGTTTAAAACAAATAAAAGGAAGTTCTTCACACAACACACAGTCAACTAGTGGAACTCCTTACCTGAAGAGGTTGTGAAGGCTGGACTATAACAGCGTTTAAAGGAGAACTGGATAAATTCATGGTGGTTAAGTCCATAAATGGCTATTAGCCAGGATGGGTAAGGAATGGTGTCCCTAGCCTCTGTTTGTCAGAGGATGGAGATGGATGGCAGGTGAGAGATCACTTGATCATTGCCTGTTAGGTTCACTCTCTCTGGGACACCTGGCATTGGCCACTGTCGGTGGACAGATACTGGGCTGGATCGACCTTTGGTCTGACCCGGTACGGCCATTCTTATGTTCTTCTTTTTAAAATTTAAAAAACTTGCTAGTGGTTCTCAACCTTATAGGGCTCAGGACTAATTTGTAAATATTCATGGCCTGTTGTGATCCAATAAATAGCCAGGGGGTGGAGGCCCTGGAGTGCTTTTGGTTGGTTCCTGTCCCCCAGAGGATTATGCCCTGCCCCTCACTCACAGCACAGTGACAGCTCTTTCAGGTCCTGTGTTGTGGAGCTGGCTCGGCTTGGCTCTCCGCTCCGGGCGTTGCAACCTCCAGGGTTGAGGCACCGCTCAGGTTAGGTCCTGCCCCTCTAACTGGCCAAATTTGTGAGAGTGGAGACGTGACTTGATTCATGAGTTGCAATGCCACTCACTCAAATTTGACCTACCCAGCCTGAGTGGTGCTGGGACCTCAGAGATTGCAGTGCCTGGAGCAGCTGCCATACTGTATTATGCCTGGTATTGTCTCCCTTACTTATGTGCTTACGTTGGCGGCAGCGCTGCCTTAAGAGCTGGACGGCCAGAGAAAAGAAAGGGCTGGAAAGCGCTGAAGGCAGCAAGAGTGCAGAAGGGTGGCAATACTATGCCTTCTGCAGGGCTCTGCCCCCTACCGTTTCCCCCCCGCCCCCCAAAACTTTGCACCTCGGGCAGCTGCCCTGCTCACCGTACCCTGGTTACAGCCCTGCTGCCACACAACTCTTCGAAACATTTTGGAGACCCAATTTTGGGTCCTGACTTGCGGGTTAAGAAACCCTCGTCTAGACAACTCCTTATACCATGGTTTCAATAAATCTATTTAGGGGAAGACCTATTTTTAGATAACATGCAATTAGTAAAGCTGATTCCCTGTGTCTAGCAGGAGCTGATTCAATGCAGCAAAGTGACCTGACAGTATAAGAAAATAGCCTAAGCGCTACAATGCCTCTTTCCAGAATCCATGGTCCATGCAACTCATTAGCTGGGTCATACTTCCTGGTGAAGCAACATAATCAACAAAGTAGCATCAGCATCTCTTAGACAACAAGAAGTGAAATAATCACTAACAGTATCAGCATCTCTTTGTTTGTTCTACAGGAATACCATTACAAAACATACTTGTGTGCATATTGTGTCGTCTGTCCCCCCTCCCCACCTCCTTCCCATTAGTTCCAAAGCTATTTAGCTGGTGTCTACAGTATTCCTGCAAAACTATGAGCTACAGGAAAAGATCCTACATGCAGAATACTCTGAGGACCAGACCACCAGGTCCAGCAAAACCTTTAAGCCACCTTCCTGCTCCTCTAATCCTGAGGCTGATGGAGGGAAGAACTGGCCTCTAGTTTAACTTAGAATAGGCTATCAACGCTCTGAATTGTGTTAGTTTGAACAGTCCCCATGGAAATGCTCAGCTGGTTAGAGCACAGAATGCTCTGCCCCTTTTCCCCATCTACTTGGAATGTCTCCTACACTTGGGCTTGGTCTACACTAGGGGGCGGGGTCAATGTAGGATACGCAACTTCAGCCACGGGAATAGCTTAGCTGATGTCGAAGTATCTTATTTCAACTTACCTCCCATTCTCATGGTGCGGAATCGATGGCCACAGCTCCCCTTGTCGACTCTACTACTGCCACTCGCCCTGGTGGAGTTCCAGAGTCGACAGGAGCGCGTTCGGGGATCAATATATCGTGCTAGATGAGACATGCTAGATGAGACGCGATATATCGATCCCCAATAAACTGATCGCTACCTGCCGATCCGGCGGGTAGTCTCAACGTACATTTTGTGAGGTGTGTGGAAAAAATGAAGGCAGTATAGTCCCAGCTACCATGGTTTTATGCCACTAGGGGGACTTTCTTAAATCAGGAGAATTGTCAATTGCTCTCTTAGGGCCGTTTTCTTCCCTTTTGTACCACTAAAAGACAGAGTTTGGGGCCATGATCATATTTTATTTCTACATTACTGCTCCAAATTGCAAGTTTATTGATACATTTAATCCTGTGATCTCAGTACCCCACCCAAAAATTAATGTGTTAAAATGGAGCCTGGGATGGACATCATGACAGTCCCACCTACAGATGAATGTGTTCAGATGGAGCATGGGATGGGAAGCATGAGAGCCAGCTTATACTTTTATCTCAGCCTGACTGAACAAACAAACAAACATTTTTTTAGCATTTATTTCCCTGAAGTCAGGATATTTTCCAGCAGTTTAACTCCATTTAAAACCCCAGGTTAAAGGCCATTTCCTAGCACTGTTCCAGATCTGTGTGACCTAGCATGTTCATTTTACGCTTCTCCCACATCCTGAAATTCTTGAAGGAAAATGCTGGAAGAAGGGGAAAAAGGAAAATTTCAGCCAGTCCTCATTTAGCCGTTTCAAAGGTCACTGAAGTCATGGGAGTCTTATGGCTCCCCCCACCACAGAACTTTGTCAATTTTAAAAAACCCTCAAAAAAAGGAAAACTTCATTCTTGTCCCCCCTCCAATCTTCTAAATAAATGCAAATTTAGCAGGGCTTGGTTTCATGGGCCCTGCTTGCACTTCTTGATAGAAAGAAGGATCTAGGATGACATGAGGAGAAGCAGCAGCAACACAGACAGTTGCTACTAAGAGTCCAATAGTTGCTGCAGTGAAGATAATTCTCCCTGCTTGCCGGATCTGAGAAACTAACAAGGTGGGTGGGTGGAACACTGAGTTCTAGCAGCTGGGGGGGATATTGGGGACAGCCAGTGCAAGTTCCAAAAAGAGAGGGAAGAGGAGGAAGGAACAGATGCCAGCTCCTAAGCAGGGAACTTGTTCGAAAGATTTCTTTTCAGTCCCACTAACCTCCAGCTGGAGGGAGGGAGATGAGCTGAATATGCCTACAGTGTGGATGAGCAATAAGTTGGCCAGCCAAGGGGCGCTCCAGTAAGCAGAGAGAGATTGAGAGGCTGCAGCTGCTGCTTCTGACAGCACAGAGAAATTGAAAACTTGGTCCCCTGACAGAGATGATCAGGCTATGCCTCTGGTCTATTCCCTAAACTGGAACCAGCACTAAAAAGAGAATCAGCTTTTCTTCCCAGCATTGATGTTAGCAGGAGAGCAGGGAGACATCCCCTCCCTATGCTTCAGGGCTGTATGCTGCACATGTGCAAGAGAGCAGGTGAAGGGAATGAAGTCATTTTTCAACAGTATAAAGGATACACCTCTAGCCATGGCAGTTCATTACAATACGGACTTCAAATACATGTCAGGGCTACTGGGATTTTTTGGTCTAACAAAAAGAACAGGAGTACTCGTGGCACCTTAGAGACTAACATATTTATTTGGGCATAAGCTTTCGTGGGCTAAAACCCACTTCATTGGATGCATGCAGTGGAAAATACAGTAGGAAGATATATATACAGAGAGAACATGAAAAAAATGGGTGTTGCCATACCAACTCTAAAGAGACTAATCAATTAAGGTGGGCTATTATTAGCAGGAGGAAAAAAAACCCAACAACTTGTAGTCTTGTTACAGTTGCTATGGCAACATCCATTTTTTCATGTTCTCTGTGTATACATATCTTCCTACTGTATTTTCCACTGCATGCATCTGATGAAGTAGGTTTTAGCCCACAAAAGCTTATGCCCAAATGAATTTGTTAGTCTCTAAGGTGCCACAAGTACTCCTGTTCTTTTTGCTGATACTAACAGAGCTACCACTCTGAAATTTGGTCTAACAATTCTATTCTGGCCCTGATTTGAGGCTGAATGGAGCAAGCCCTGGACATCAGATCAATGTCATTTTCACTCCCTGGCAGTGGGTTATTCACATGAAATCGAGATAGGGAGAATCAAGTGGGTAGAACAATTGGAAGCTGGACAGCTGACTTTTTACTGAGGAAATCAAGAGAGCTGTGAGAAGGGTCCATTTAGGATATTTATTCTTTTTTCCTTGGTTAACAACAAAGTGTAATTTAAAGGTTGAGAATATATGCACATAGGAGTCGGAAAATTCTTATGTAAAGATCCCCACAGGAAAGTTAACTTGGTTACACTGCAAGAATATATTAAAGCATACAGTTGACAGCACAAATTAATTCAGTATAAATGTGCCATATAGACTTTTCTCTCCTTTATAGTGTTTCAGTGGAATAGTCACATTTTTAAATTAAAAATACAAGATTCTTCTGTATAGAGTAGAATCATAGAACCATAGGGTTAGAAGGAACTGCAAGGGTCATCTAGTCTAATCCCCTGCCAAGATACAGGATTTGTTAAGTCTAAACCATCCAAGACAGGTAGCTATCCAGCCTCCTTTTGAAAGCCTCTAGTGAAGGAGCTTCCAAAACTGTCCTAGGCAGCCTGCTCCAATCTCCTACTGTTCTTACAGTTAGGAAGTTTAATCTAAATCTGTTATGCTGTAGTTAGCACCCATTACCTCTTCTCCTGCACTCTGTGGCAAGATAGAACAATATTTCTCCATCTTTTTTATGGCAGTCTTTCAAGTATTTGAAGACCATTATCTCAATCTCTTCTTTTCCAGATTAAACAAACCCAGTTCCTTCAGCCTTTGCTCATATGGCTTACATTCCATCCTTTTAATCATCTCTGTCGCTCACCTCTGGATCCTTTCCAGTTTCTACACATCCTTTCTATGCACTGGTGACCAAAACTGAACACAGTACTCCAGCTGAGGCTTAACCAGCACCGAGTAGAGCAGTATTATCACTACCCATGGCTTAAAAGCAATGCCTCTGTTAATGCATCTGACACTCTATACCTTAGGGGAGCACCCTATAAACCTCACATTCATCATTTATATAAAACTGTGATATTTCAAATAAAGCATGACATGTGAGGTATTATGGGAAAGGTTATGATCTGCTAAATACTGTTGTTCTTTCTAAATATGTATAATCATTGTTGCGTATGAAATTATGAGATTGTATTTTATGGCTGTCATTAAAATATGCTATGAGCTGGGGAATTGCCCTGATATTAGATCCCCAGAGACAAGAATGAGGAAGCTAACCAATGCGTGGACAAGTTTCGAACAACAATCCACAGCCATTTTCCAGCAAGGGAGTTACAATTCAATGACTCACTTGCACAAGGCCACATCGGGGAAATTGCTCAGGCTTGTCTGGTGACTCAGCAATGCCCGTCAGATATGCCTGGACTTATGTTCTCCAAGCACAAGGAAAAAGGGCATAAAACAGAACACAGTGGCCTCATGCTTCGTCTTTTCTCTCCCCTCTCCTTCACTGCAAGGAACAAGAACACTCAGAAGACTGAAGACTCCAACAGAGGAGACTGGTCCAGGTTTCAAGGGTGAAACCTGAGCATTATGAACTGTAACATCTGAGAAACAGCTAAGAAAACCGCTTGACCGACATACTGCCTAGTGTCTTACAGATTTAAGATTTAGATTATGTGTTTATTTTGTTTTCTTTGATAACTAACTCTGACTTTTTGCCTATCACTTATAATCACTTAAATCTACCCTTTTGTAATCTATACACTTATTTTAATGTTTATCCTTACCAATGAGTTTGACAAAAGTGCTTGGTAAATCTGCTCAGGTTAGAAAGGCTGGTGTATGTCCACGTTCTATTGATGAAGTGGTGAACCAATTAATAAACCTGCATTGCTCAAGAAAGGGTTCTGGCTCGGGGATCATTCATGCAATCTTGGTGGGTGTGGGGCTCCACATGTGGTTGCACTGAGTAGTAAAGGGGTTTGCTGCTTGCCACCAGTAAGGCATTGAGACAGACTACCCAGAATAGTGAGAAAAGGAGGCACAGCAGTCCCGCAGTCCCAGGTTGAACCCAGGATCCTGTCGCAGCATCCTAAAATTGCATTTGCTTTTTTTGCAACAACATGCCATTACTGACTCATGTTGAGGTTGTGATCCACCACAACTCCCAGATCCTTCTCAGCAGTGCTGCTGCCAAGCCAGTTATCCCCCATTCTATATTTATGCATTTGGTTTTTCTTCCCTCAGTGTAGCACCTTACATTTGTCTTTGTTGAATTTAATTTTGTTGTCTATAACTAGGGCCCTACCAAATCCACAGTCCATTTTGGTCAATTTCATGGTCATAGGATTTTAAAAATTGTAAATTTCATGATTTCAGTTATTTAAATCTGAAATTTAATGGTGTTGAAACTGTAGGTGTCCTATCCCAAAAGCGGAGGGGGGGAGGGGAGAGGATGTCACAATGTTATTGTGGGGCGGGGGGTGTCTTAGTATTGCCACCCTTACTTCTGCATTGCTGCTGGCGGTGGCGCTGCCTTCAGAGCTGGGCTGGTGGAGAGCAGCAGCTGATGGCTGGAAGCCCAGTTCTCAAGGCAGCGCCGTTACCAGCAGCAGCACAGAAGTAAAGATGGCATGGTATGGTATGGCCTTACTTCTGCCCTGGTGCTGGTGGGGTGCTGCCTTCAGAGCTGGGCACCTGGCTAAGAGCCGCCACCCTCTGGCCACCCAGTGCTGAAGACACTGCAGAAATAAGGGGGCCAATATCGTGACCCCCCTAAAATAAATTTCCAACCTTCCACCCCCACAACTCCCTTTTGGGTCAGGACCCCCAGTTTGAGAAACGCTGGTCTCCCCTGTGAAATCTGTATAGCACAGGGTAAAAGTACACAAAAGACTAAATTTCATGGTCTGTGATGTGTTTTGGTAGGGCTCTATCTATAACCCAATTCTCCAACCCCCAGCCTCCTGCCCCTCACCCCAACTTTGTGCATCTGCAAATTTGATCAGTATGCTCTCTATTCCTACATCCATTTCATTAATAAAGATGTTAAACAATACCAAATCCAGAACAGATCCCTGTGGAACCTCCCTCCAATAACACATGATTCCATGAATAGTTACTCTTTGTTTGTGGTTGTTTAACCAATTATATATCCACTTAATGGTAGTTCTGCCAAGCCTGCATTTCTCCAGTTTATTTATCAGAATGTCATGTGGGACTGTGTCAAAAGCCTTGCTGAAGTCCAAGTATATTATGTCCACTGCATTCCCCCTATTCACCAAACCAGTTACTCTGTCAAAGAAGGAAATCCAGCTGTTTTGACATGATTTGTTCTTGGGAAATCCATATTCGCTGCTAGAGCTTACCCCTTAATCCTTCAAGTATTCACAAATTGAATGTTTTATACATTCTTCTAGTAGCTTTCAAGATATCAAAGTCAGGCTGACTGGTCTATAGTTTCCCAGCCCCTCCTTTTTCCCCTTTTTAAAGATGGGCACTATATTAGCCCTTCTCCAGTCTTCCGGGACCTCTCCTGTCATCCATCAGTTTGCAAATATTGTTACCAGTGGCACAGAGATTTCTTCAGCTAACCCCTTCAGTACCATCAGGTGAATAACATCAGGCCCCGCTGATTTGAATTCATTCAAACTGGTCAGAAGATCTCTGACGTGTCCTTTACTTATCCCAATCTGCATCCCTTCCCCTATATTGTCTATGGTAAATTCACTAGTCATTCAGTCCCATGTCATTATTTGTGAAAAGACTGACGCAAAGTTGGCATTGAGCAGGTCTGCCTTCCAACCGTCTTCCATTATCAGCTCACCTTCTCCACTCTGTCCTTGATCTTTCTTTTAGAAACAAAGCAGTTACTGTAACAATGCTTAAAAACAGCTCCTGACAATGCAATGCAAAAGGTGTTTAGGAAGTCTGTAACAGCAACTCTTCTCTGAATATGGGCTTGTTAAAAAAATTACCAAAAACTGGCTAACAATAACCCTTAAATGGCCTATTTATGAAAGGACCATTTAGATACCTGAGGTGATGATGCACCTAGTGTGAATGGAAAATACAGAAAGTGGCTATAGCAAACAGCAAAGTTCAGCAGACATTAATGACAAAAGGCTGACATTACCAGAGCTCATCATCTTATTACCTGAGGAGGGGTAGGCGTGGGGGTGGGTCTCACAATGGGAGGAGTAGGGTTCCTGCTGCCTCCTCCAGACATTATTTCTTCTGTTATATCCTTGCCCCCCTGGTTTGGATCCCGGATTCGGATCTACAGAATTGAATAGAGAAATACTTCAAATGAGTATTCTCATTAGACACCATGCTAGGGAGTATACAGAGAAGGAAAGCATGCACAAGTCATATATTTGCCATTACATTAAGTATTAACTCTGTCAGTCTGTGCCACACAAATCAAACCTATAATTGCAAACTGACTCGGCTCTGATTTAAGATGGCATTCTGTGGGCACAAAGAAATGAAGCTTATTTGAATAACTGTCAACAAGATGATAAGGCACTCATCAATCATCACAATCAGGTCTAAATGTGAGCATCTCTTCAAAATCTTTCCCAAATCCAGAGGAATAGTGGAACAATTAAGAAAAGAAATCAGTCCATGATGGTGCATGACCCGTTAACTAAGGGTACAGTTATTCCTACTCTGGATTAAATTTACCAGACACTTACTAGCCATAGGACTAAACATGATAGCCAGAGGTTGATACAAAAGAAAAAGGAAAGGTCCATGGGAACACTCTGATAAGGAACCTAGTAACCCCTAGGGTCCCTTTCACTACAGTATCTGAACACCTCATAACCTTTAATGGATTTAGTCTCACAACATCTCTGTGAAGGAGGAAGTGTATTATTATTCTTATTTTACAGATGGGCAACTGAGGCACAGAGAGGCTAAGTGAGTTGCCCAAGGTCACACAAAAAATTTGTGGCAGGACTAGGAATCCATTTTTACTTCTTGGCAACTTGTCAATAAAATCAATCTAAACTCTATGCCAGAGCCTGAGCCTCCGTTGGTGCATCATGGGTTCCTACTAAAACTAACAGCACCAATGTGGTAGCTAAGAAGTTTTTTAATGAGGTGGTGTGTAGGTATGGTACCCCTGAAATAACAGATTCTGATAATGGGGTGGGGGGGCTTTTGTGGGAGAGGTTTATACATCAATGTTACAAGCTTTAGGAATCAAGCAAAAATTTCACACATCATATCGACCCCAATCCTCAGGTCAGGTGGCGCGCATGAACTGCACCCAGGGCTGGCTTTAGGAAGTGCGGAGCCCAATTCAAATGGTTTCAATGGTGGGTCCTTCACTCGCTCTGGGCCTCTGGCAGCACTGAAGGATCTGCTGCCAAAATGCCGCCGAAGACCCGGAGCGCTGCCGGGTGAGTAAAAATTAAAAAGACACCTAAGTTAGGTGCTCTTCTTTAGGGTGCGGGGCCCGCTTAAAAAGCCAGCCCTGACTGCATCATTAAGGAAGTGCTGTGGAAGGTAGTAAACCACACCGGAAAAGATTGGCCAGACAAGCTGCCCTTAATTCTGGCAGCTATCCACAGCAGCAGCAGACTAAAAACCAAAATCCAGCCTTTTCAAATCATACATTAATTCTCATAGTACAATTATAAAATCCTGCTCCTACAACATTGCCAGCAGATCGAGGGAAGTGATTATTCCCCTCTATTTGGCACTGGTGAGGCCACATCTGGAGTACTGTGTCCAGTTTTGTCCCCCACCCTGAAAGGATGTGGACAAATTGGAGAGAGTCCAGCGGAAGGCAATGAAAATTATTAGGGGGCTAAGGCACAAGACCTATGAGGAGAGGCTGAGGGAACTGCGATTGTTTAGTCTGCAGAAGAGAAGAATGAGGGGGGATTTGATAGCTGCTTTCAACTACCTGAAGGGGGGTTCCAAAGAGGCTGGAGCTTGGCTGTTCTCAGTGGTGGCAGATAACAGAACAAGGAGCAATGGTCTCAAGTTGCAGTGGGGGAGCTCTAGATTAGATATTAGGAAAAACTATTTTACTAGGAGGGTGATGAAGCACTGGAATGGGTTCCCTAGGAAGGTGGCGGAATCTCCATCCTTAGAGGTTTTTAAGGCCTGGCTTGACAAAGCCCTGGCTGGGATTATTTAGTTGGTGTTGGTCCTGCCTTGGGCAGGGGGTTGGACTAGATGACCTCCTGAGGTCTCTTCCAACCCTAATCTTCTATGATTCTATGA
The DNA here is from genome assembly GCF_007399415.2 of Gopherus evgoodei. Lineage (NCBI taxonomy): Eukaryota > Metazoa > Chordata > Testudines > Testudinidae > Gopherus > Gopherus evgoodei. The sequence continues at coordinate 406,819 of NC_044339.1, forward strand.
TTCTTCTACATGTTTCCTCTCTGTGTCCCCCTATAAGAGGATGAGAAAGCAAACAAGTGGTGAAGTCACATGGTTTAATGCACTATCAGAAGGTGCTCAGATACTTTGATGAGCATTATGAGAACCTATATAGAATGTAATAGGCTAATGGTGTCCAGAAGAACTTTTTGACTTTGCACTATGAGCTTTAGTATTGTGTTAGATTTTACTTCAAACTCAGGTTTAAAGAGTATACTGAAAACGTACGCTTCTCAGGATCACTGGACCAGATAAGTTTTCTAATCTTTTTATTTTTATGGTCTGAGAAAATGGAAAACACCTCGTCATACTTTTCTCTGCATTCTTTTGTTGACTCTACAGCAACCAGGAGGTGACAATCTGCACATTTTTTTCCAGACAACAAATCAGTAGCAGAAAAAATACATTTTCCTTGTATAGATGCTTGTAGAATTACTGGGTCATATCTCATGTTCAACCAGTCATCTTGTATTTATATCATTGCTGATTCTTTTAGTTCTTCCTTTAATTTTTCTGTTATTTCTTCAATTGCAGCATTTAGTAGTGTAAGCCTGTGAGTTTAATTCTGTCTAGAAGAGTATATCTAGGGAGAAGGGCTTTAATCATTTTTTAAAACTTCTCATCTTCTGCTACAGTAGAACCTCAGAGGCATGAATACCTCAGGAATGGAGTTTGTTCGTAATTCTGAAATGTTTGTAACCCTGAACAAAATATTATGATTGTTCTTTCAAAAGTTTACAACTGAATGTTGACTTAATACAGCTTTGAAATTTAACTATGCGGCTTTTAACCATCTTAGTGCAAATGAAACAAGCACAGAAACAGTTTCCTTATCATGTCTTTTTTTTTAAAAATCCCTTTGTGGTTTTTTTAGCAGTTTACATTTAACATAGTACTGTGCTGTACAATATTTGCATGTGTGTCTGAGTCTGTCTGTCTGTCTGCTTGCTTACTTCCAAATGAGGTGTGCGGTTGACCAGTCAGTTCGCAACTCTGATGCTCGTGACTTTGAGGTTCTACTATACATTGAATATAATTTTATTAACATACAAGACTGCAACTTTCTTATCAAGTTTAAGTCTTTGCATTTGAATTGGTTTTTATGGCATAACTACTGATTTATCTGTGATATTTTTTGGACGATAAAAATGAACAGACTGTTCTTAAACAAAGCTGATGGTGAAGAGTTGCTAGAAGGCCTGGAAAAGGGACTTAGCATCACAGCTATGTGTTGATGACAAGGGTACAAAAAATGTCTTGCTTGCAGTACCACCCAGTTAAATGTTCTGCTTTTCCATTTCAATAGACAAAGTTTCATCCAATGTCACAGTTGATCTTCAGAAATCAAAAGAAACAGATATCCTGTACTTTGAGATGTAGGAAATCCTTCCTATCTTGCGAACAACTCTCAACAATGTTTATATTTTCCTTTAAGAGAATTCTGTCTTCAGTACCTCAGTCCATTCAATCACTTGTCCCCTACCATTTCTTCAATTTTAGACATGTTGAGCTAGATAAATTGATACCATGTTTGGTAATCACTAAGCATTAATTTCTCAATTGAAGTATCAATAAGCAGCTTTCACATTTACTACAGTTAGAATAAGAAACCACCACCCAGTAAACTCAACACTGTGAAGACTGAAAAATAAGATGAGCTAGCCAGCTTTATACACAACTGTTATTGGATGCCCTGCCCATCATCAGAAGTTCTAGACTAACAAGGAGCTAAAAGGGAGGGGAGAAAACCTACAGAAGGGTTAGGCAGTAACAATCTGAATTTAATATTGAATTTTATATGATTGTGTCCCCTTCAATGTCCCGGCCTTGCTATATCAGACTTAGGAGATCCATAAAGAAAGTACCAGAAGATTAGGTTCTTACTGTTTTTTTCTCTCTTTTAGCTGGTGGAGGCTGCTGTTGCTGCTGCTGCTGCTGTGTAGGCACTATGATGGGTGCTGACTGATACACTGGCTGACTTGGGTAGAACGGTGTTCCTAGGAAATCACAACAAGATAGAAACACATTCAGTTCATTTGTAAATAAAGTAAAATGAAGATCAGAGTGACAGCCCTCTGATCCTCCCTCAAGTCCTTTGAGAAATCCCAGTTTCAATCTCCACTTTCTAAGTAGCCTGTGTGCAGTTTCTTCTGCACTTTTATCAAATCAGAATAATACATCATAACATAACAAGTGATGGAGAGAGTCACTATTCCACCTTTTTCATGTGACTGGGGAAATGGCCACATGCATCAACTTTCTAGAGGCACTGAAAATACTACTGAAATCAGACAACACTAACAGAATGGAAAATTTGCCCTTCCATGCATTTTACTGAGCTGCGAGACCCGTAAGGACTATTTCAAGCACTGAAAAAAACTGCATAGAATTAAAGAAACAAGACTGGACTCTTTACCAGTGTCGAGAAAGCCATAACCAAACTATTCCCTGGAAGAGAATCAGCAGAAAAACAAAAAATTAAAGCTACATCATGTATTCTCCAAGTTACTGTATCAGAATTAGAGAGTCATTGCCACATTTATTTTCTTTATTTCTCCTGCAATGATGATTTCAGAAATATAAACTGAAGTTGTCTCCCTTATGATCAGCCCTTTCCTACTGCTCAATTCATTCAGAGATAACACAATCCAGGATTGGTGACATCACCATAATCTTTTGGGATAAGGGTGCTATGATAAATGTAAGTCACTATCACAACATCATGAGATCAAACTAGCTAGAGACATAAAGAGTAACAAGAAAACATTCGACAAATACATTAAAAGCAAGAGGAAGACCAAGGACAGGGTAGGCCCTTTACTCAATGAGGGGAGGAAAAACAATAACAAAAAATGTGAATATGGCAGAGGTGCTTAATGACTTCTTTGTCTCGACAAACTGGAGAAATGGTCTGAAGTAAATAGGATGAAATTCAATAAGGACAAATGCAAAGTACTTCATTTAGGAAGGAACAATCAGTTACACACATAGAAAATGGGAAATGACTGCCTAGGAAGGAATATTGCAGAAAGGGATCTGGGGGTCATAGTGGACACCAAGCTAAATATCAGTCAACAGTGTAACGCTCTTGCAAAAAAATCGAACATCATTCTGGGATGTATTAGGAGGTGTGTTGTAAGCAAGACACAAGAAGTAATTCTTCCGCTCTACTCTGCCCTGATTAGGCCTCAACTGGAGTATTGTGTCTAGTTATGGGCGCCACATTTTAGGAAGGATGTGGATAAATTGGAGAGAGTCCAGAGAAGAGCAACAAAAATGATTAACGGTCTAGAAAACATGAGCTATGAAGGAAGATTGAAAAAAATGGGTTTATTTAGTCTGGAGAAGAGAAGATTGGGGGGGTGGGGGGGACATGATAACATTTTTTAAGTACATAAAAGGTTGTTACAAGGATGAGGGAGAAAAATTGTTTTTCTTAACCTCTGAGGCTAAGACAAGAAGCAATGTGCTTAAATTGCAGCAAGGGAGGTTTAGATTGGACATTAGGAAAATCTTCCTACCTGTCAGAGTTGTTAAGGATCAGAATAAATTGCCTACGAAGGTTGTGGAATTTCCATTATTAGAGGTTTTTAAGAGCAGGTTAGACAAACACCTCTCAGGAATGGTCTAGGTAATACTTAGTTCTGCAATGAGTGTGGGGGACTGGACTAGATAACCTCTCAAGCTCCCTTCCAGTTCTATGATTCTATGATTAACTGTTGCTGAACAAACAAAAAAAAGTCCAGACCTTGGTTCATGATATAATAACTGAAGTGAGAACTTATTTTCAATTGGAGTTCATTTCCTTTAAAGTGAGTCAGCATTTGTTAAAACTACACTATTTTGGGATCCTAAGCAATTTTAATAATTAGTATAACAACCAAACTTTTCAGTCCACTTCTGAAGTTCAGAAATACTAAATGAAAATATTAAAAGCTAGACGTGCATAAGAACATAAGAATGGCCGTACTGGGTCAGACCAAAGGTCCATCTAGCCCAGTATCTGTCTACCGACAGCGGCCAATGCCAGGTGCCCCAGAGGGAGTGAACCTAATAGGCAATGATCAAGTGATCTCTCTCCTGCCATCCATCTCCATCCTCTGACAAACAGAGGCTAGGGACACCATTCCTTACCCATCCTGGCTAACAGCCATTTATAGACTTAATCACCATGAATTTATCCAGTTCTCTTTTAAACGCTGTTATAGTCCTAGCCTTCACAACCTCCTCAGGTAAGGAGTTCCATAAGTTGACTGTGCGCTGTGTGAAGAAGAACTTTCTTTTATTTGTTATAAACCTGTTGCCTATTAATTTCATGCGGTGATCCCTAGTTCTCTTATTATGGGAATAAGTAAGTAACATGAAAAATGCATGAAAAGTTGATAACAAAACAAATCCAGCAGATTTCAGAATTTTGTGCTACTACCTTTCAACAGTAAGATTACATACGGCAAAATGAAAAATTAATAAAATACCAAAATGTTGAGATCTACAGATAAAAAACAATTAGATAAGCGTGAATTGAATCATCAGAGTGAATTAAAAAAATATTGAAGAAATTTGGTGAAAGTTGTCACTAGAATAAAGGTCTAAAAAAACAATTTCATGACCCTTCAAAAATCACACCAAATGCACCAAATAGCAAATAAAACAAAACAAGATACACACCATCAGCCATCAAAGTTTTTCCAACTGTAATTAAAATACCCAGAAGTGACATTTCTTGGTCTACATTAAATCTGGCCAAAGCACCAATCCTGCAATGAGATCCATATAGATAGACCCGTGCACTGTAACAAGGATAGTTTTGTGGAACCAAAACCAACATGTTTTAACAAACTTTTTAAAATGATAGTGAAATACTTTCCAGAGAGGAAGCAATCTCTATCCTCTGCAAGATGCATTTCCAGACTTTTCAGCCCCCCCAGACCTCCCTACAGTTCTTTCTGCACAGAGGGTAGAATTCGGCCTTTATTATAACAATCTAATTTGAAATATTAGCTATGTATGGGTTGTTGTTGTTACTATGCTGACAATGTCCCTTTAAAAAAGTGGTATATGTTTAGTAACATCAGTCCATTTTCACAACATCTTCCTTGTTGAATTTGGGTGAATTGTAGGAATAGGTAGCCTGTAAAAAACAATGTATATTAACATAAGACAGAATGGCTGTGCTCGGTTAGACCAAAGGTCCATCCAGCCCAGTATTCTGTCTACCAACAGTGGCTAATTCCAGATGCCCCAGAAGGAGTGGACCTAACAGGTAATGATCAAGTGATCTCTCTCCTGCCGTCCATCACCACCCTCTGACAAACAGAGGCTAGGGACACCATTCCTTACCCATCCTGGCTAATAGCCATTAATGGATTTAACCTCCATTAATTTGTCCAGTTCTCTTTTAAACCCTGTTATAGTCCTAGCCTTCACAAACTCCTCAGGCAAGGAGTTCCAGAAGTTGACTGTGCTGCCCATTAATTTTATTTGGTGGCCCCTATTTCTTATATTATGGGAACAAGTAAATAACTTTTCCTTATTTACTTTCTCCAGATCATTCATTTTTTAATATACCTCTATCATATCCCCCCTTAATCTCCTCTTTTCCAAGCTGAAAAGTCTTAGCTTCTTTAATCTCTCCTCATATGGGACCCGTTCGAAACCCCTAATCATTTTAGTTGCCCTTCCCTTAACCTTTTCTGATGCCAGTATATATTTTTTGAGATGAGGAGACCACACCTGTATGCAGTATTGAAAATGTGGGTGTACCGTGGATTTATATAAGTGCAGTAAAATATTCTCTGTCTTATTCTCTATCCCCTTTTTAATGATTCCTAACATCCTGTTTGCTTTTTTGACCGCCTCTGCACACTGCATGACATCTTCAGAGGACTAGCCATGATGATTCCAAGATCTTTTTCCTGCTTAGTTGTAGCTAAATTAGCCCCCATCCTATTGTATGTATAGTTGGGGTTATTTTTTCCAATGTGCATTACTTTACGTTTATCCACATTAAATTTCATTTGCCATTTTGTTGCCCAATCACTTAGTTTTGTGAGATCTTTTTGAAGTTCTTCACAGTCTGCTTTGGTCTTAACTATCTTGAGCAGTTTAGTATCACCTGCAAACTTTGCCACCTCACTTTTTACCCCTTTTTCCAGATCATTTATGAATAAGTTGAATAGGGTTGGTCCAAGGACTGACCCTTGAGGAACACCACTAGTTACACCTCTCCATGTGCTCCATACTGTGACATATGCTGGTTACTTACTTTGTAGGTCCATATTCTTTAATAGGAGCTAGGTGGGTGGATCCCTGTGCCCAATTAGGTCCCTTTTAAAGCCCCAGTGGGCTTGTTACAAAATGTATATTAATTTAATACAGTGTCCCCTTAACGCCACATCTTTTCTCACATAAATCACAATAACTGTCAACATTTAATCTGTTAATACAGGTCTGTCATATTTGGAGCGTTTCCCACAAAACTCCTCTACCGTCCAAACTCTCTTCCACAAAAACCACACTCACTCTCTCCATGAAACAAACCCCTTGCTGGCCAAATAATTTGTTGCAAATAAGTTATGGAATAATTTTAGCCTTCATTCTTAGTGAATCATTCACAAACCATGCTTATTTTTGGCAAATGTGTGTTGTTATGTAATTTCAGTCTTTGGGCTGTTTACAAACTGTTTTGACGATTTGCTCTTCATGGTATGTAGCTGGCCATTCAAGTCACATGGTTTTCTTCTCTGCTCCCTGACTAAATGCCAAACTTTTTGAAATAGGAGAAAAACCAATAAAAAATGTTAACTGGATGACTATGGATGTATTCAGTGCACAACCCAATGGAACTTCGATCTTAATATTAATAAATAATAATTAAGGCTGTCAAGCGATTAAAAAAATTAATCGTGATTAATCATGTGATTAATTTCATGCTGTAAAACAATAATAGAATACCATTTACTTAAACATTTTTGGATCTTTTCTACATTTTCAAATACATTGATTTCAATTACAAAACAGAATACAAAGTGTACAGTGCTCACTTTATTTTTGATTACAAATATTTCCACTGTAAAAAACAAAAGAAATAGCATTTTTCAGTTTGCCTAATACAAGTACTGTAGTGCAATCTTTTTATCACAAAAGCTGAAGTTACAAATATAGAATTATGTACCAAAAAAACTTGCATTCAAAAATAAAACAATGTAAAACTTTAGAGCCTACAAGTCCAATCAGTCCTACTTCTAAAGTGATACTTAGTGATACTGCTTAGTGATATTAAACTGCTCAGGATAGTTAAGACCAAAGCAGACTGTGAAGAAGTTCACAAAGATCTCACAAAACTAAGTGACTGAGCAACAAAATGGCAAACGAAATTTAATGTGGATAAATGTAAAGTAGTGCACATTGGAAAAAATAACCCCAACTATACATACAATATAATGGGGGCTAACTTAGTTACAACTAAGCAGGAAAAAGATCTTGGTGTCATCGTGGACAGTTCTCTGAAGATGTCCACGCAGTGTGCAAAGGCAGTCAAAAAAGCAAACATGATGTTAGGAATCATTAAAAAGGGGATAGAGAATAAGATAGAGAATATATTATTGCCCTTATATAAATCCATAGTATGCCCACATCTCGAATACTGTGAACAGATGTGGTCTCCTCACCTCAAAAAAGATATACTGGCACTAGAAAAGGTTCAGAAAAGGGCAACTAAAATGATTAGGGGTTTGGAGAGGGTCCCATACGAGGAAAGATTAAAGAGGGTAGGACTCTTTAGCTTGGAAAAGAGGAGACTAAGGGGCGATATGATAGAGGTATATAAAATCATGAGAGATGTGGAGAAAGTGGATAAGGAAAAGTTATTTACTTATTCCATAATACAAGAACTAGGGGTCACCACATGAAATTAATAGCCAGGAGGTTTAAAACAAATAAAAGGAAGTTCTTCACACAATACACAGTCAACTGGTGGAACTTCTTACCTGAGGAGGTTGTGAAGGCTAGGACTATAACAGCGTTTAAAAGAGAACTGGATAAATTCATGGTGGTTAAGTCCATAAATGGCTGTTAGCCAGGATGGGTAAGGAATGGTGTCCCTAGCCTCTGTTTGTCAGAGGGTGGAAATGGATGGCAGGAGAGAGATCACTTGATCATTGCCTGTTAGGTTCATTCTCACTGGGCTACCTGGCATTGGCCACTGTCGGTAGACAGATACTGGGCTAGATGGACCTTTGGTCTGACCCAGTACGGCCGTTCTTATGTTCTTGTCAAGCCAATCGCTCAGATAAACAAGTTTGTTTACATTTGCAAAAGATAATGCTACCTGCTTCTTGTTTACAATGTCACCTGAAAGTGAGAAAGGACAGTATCTGTTCCGTAACTGGCGTTCTTCGAGATGTGTTGCTCATGTGTATTCCACTATAGGTGTGCATGCTCTCCATGTGCACCTGCGCTGGAAGTTTTTCCCTTTAGCAGTATCCGTAGTGGGGGAGCCCTGCTGCAATCCCTGGAGTGCTGCCGACATATCACGCTATAAAGGGGGCTGCATGCTCCCCCCTCCCTCAGTTACTTCTTGCCAGAGAACTCCAACAGAGGGGAAGGAGGGTGGGACGTGGAATACACCTGAGCAACACACCTCGAACAACGCCAGTAACGGAACAGGTAACTGTCCTTTCTTCTTTGAGTGATTGCTCCTGTGTATTCCACTATAGGTGACTCCAAGCTATACCTGATGGAGGTGGGTAGGAGTTTAAATGTAAAGTTTCAAGGGTTACCGGGGCGGAGCACTGCCCTACCAAACCCGGCATCATACCTCGTTTGGGAGACGATCGCACAGAGCGATGAAAAGGTTTGGACAGAGGACCACGTAGCAGCCCTACATATATCCTGAATAGGGACATGAGCCACATAGGCTACTTATGAGGCCTGGGCTCTGGTCGAATGCGCCTTCACAATACAGGTGGGGGAACCCCTGCCAGGTCGTAACAGGTGCGAATGCACGAGGTGATCCAGTGGGAGATCCGCTGGGTGGACACCGGCCGTCCCCTCATACGCTCGGCTGAAGCAATAAAAACTGGGGGGACCTCCTAAATGACCTAGCTCTGTCCAGGCAAAAGGCCAGCGCTCTGCGCACGTCCAATGTGTGCATACAGAGTTCCTCATTGGAGGAATGCGGTTCAGGACAGAGGATCGAGAGAAAAATATCCTGATCCATGTGAAAAGATGAGACTACCTTCAGCAAAAAAGTGGGATGAGGGTGGAGCTGAACCTTGTCCTTATAGAAAACCGTATACGGTGGTTCAGAAGTCAGGGCCCTGACCTCCGAGACCCAGCGGGCTGAGGTGATGACCACTAGGAATGCCACCTTCCATGACCGGTGGGACCACAAGCACATAGCTAAAGGCTCAAAGGGAGGCCCTGTAAGGTGGGAGAGCACCAGGTTCAGGTCCCAAAGTGGAACCGGGGGTCTGGCGTAAGGGAATGCCCAATCTAACCCTTTCAGAAACAGCGCGGTCATGTCATGCGAGAACACAGACAGGCCCTGCACCAGGGGATGGAAGGCCAAAATGGCCGCCAGGTGCACCCTGATTGAGGAGGGTGCCAGCCCTTGGGTCCTAAGGGAGAGGAGGTAGTCGAGTACAAGCTGGATAGACGCAGAGGAGGGAGAGGAACCTCTATCCCTCGCCCACATAGAGAATCTATACCATTCAGACAGGTAGGTTCGATGTGTGGAGGGTTTCCTACTTTCCAGCAGGACATTCCTCACATCCTTAGAACACCTCCCTTCCTCCTCATTTAACCATGGAGCAGCCACGCTGTCAGGTGGAGCGCAGCTAGGTTGGGATGGAGGAGACAACCTTCCTCCTGGAAGAGGAGGTCCGGGTGGAGCGTCAGCTTGCACAGAGGGGCCGCTAAGAGTTGCAGTAGGGACCCGTATCAATGCTGACGGGCCCAATCCAGGGCTATGAGAATAACCCTTGCCCCATCTGACTTCACCTTCTGTAGGACCCTGCCTATTAAGGGGAAGGGCGGAAAGGCGTACAACAGGAGCCCCAACCACGAGAGCAGGAACGCATCCGATATCGCCCCATCGCCCCGTCCCGCTCTGGAGCAGAATCGAGGACACTGTCGATTCTGGGCGGTGGCAAACAGGTCTACCTGGGGAGCACCCCACGGTAGGAAGATCAACCGCCAGGGACCACTCAGGCTGCTGGGAGAACATCCTGCTCAGGTGGTCTGCGAGCATGTTGCTCTTGCCAGGCAGGTACAAAGTCCACAGAAGTACGTTGTGGGCTATACAAAATTCCCACAGGAGTTGGGCTTCCTGGCATAAGGCCTGGGAACGCATGCCCCCCTGTCTGTTGATGTAATACATGGTGGTCGTGTTGTCTGTAAGGACTCTGGCCACCTTCCCCTATATGTGCTGGAAAAATGCCACACACGTCAGGCGTACAGCCCTGAGCTCCCTGACATTTATGTGCAGGGTTAGTTCCTCTGGTGGCTACATGCACTGGGTCCTGACATCCCCCATGTGGGCTCCCCAGCCCAGGTCTGAGGCGTCCGACACTAGGTCTAGTGAGGGAGGGGGCTCTTGGAAGGGGATACCCTGATCACCCTGGGCGGCACCGTGACAACCTTGTCCAGGCTGTCCCTGGCCTGGGAGTACCGGGAGGCCAGCCAGAGCTGAAGGGGCCTCATCCGAAACCTGGCATGTCACACCACATAGGTGCATGCTGTCATGTGGCCAAGGATTTGCAGGAACACCTGTGCCGTGGTTAACAGAAAGGCCATGACTGAGGTGATAAGAGCTTTGAGTATCTCAAATCTGTCCCCTGGGAGGGAGGCCATGGCCACCCGGGAATCCAGCAGCGCCCATAAAGCTTATGTGCTGAACCGGGATTAACGTGGATTTCTCCTCGTTTACCAGTAGGCCTAGAGCTGCACAGGTGTTTAGCAGAAACTTCATGTGCTGCTGCACCAGAGACCAAGACCGGCCCTTGAGTAGCCAGTCGTCGAGGTAGGGGAAGATTTGCAGCCCTTCTCTCCTGAGGTGGGCAGCCACCACCACCATACACTTTGTTAATACCCTGGAGACAGTAGAGAGGCCAAAAGGGAGGACCGTAAACTGGAAATGGTCCTGACCCACCATGAAACAGAGGAAACGTCTGTGACCCTCGAAGATGTAGATGTGAAAGTACACATCCTGGAGGCCTAGCGCCATAAACCAATTCCCTTGGTCTAGGGATGGAATAATAGAGGCCGGGGACACCATGCAGAATTTGGAACGAACCAGGAACTGGTTGAGATGCCGCAGGTCGAGGATGGGCCGAAGCCCGCCCTTCGCCTTTGGGATGAGGAAATAACTGGAGTAAACCCCCCTGCCCTGGTATTCCCGAGGTACCCTTTCCACCACTCCCAGGGAGAGGAGGCGCTCCACCTCCTGGCGGAGGAGGGCATGCTCTGGGACCCCAGCCGGCTGCCCGGACGGGGGACAGTTGGGAGGGGTGGAAATAAACTGCGGCCTGTACCCTTGGGAAACGGTGCTGAGGACCCATTGGTCCGATGTTATACGGGCCCATTGCAGTCGGAAGGCCGATAAACAGTTAAAAAAGGGCAACTTTATCAACTGGGCGGGGGTACACTGGCAACAGGCCCAGTGACTCCCCTCAATGAGTCAAAAACGCCGCTTTCCCAGCCATCTGGCCTTCGAGGTCGCAGGCCATGGGGCCAAACGGGATTGACGTTAGGACCGACGCCTTTGTTCCCTCTGCCACTTAGGCAGGGGTTCGTATCTGCCCCAAGCCAGAGGAGCAGAGGTTTGAGGCCTGGGCTTGTCCTTAGGGGGCAGGATGTAGAGGCCTAGGGTCTGAAGTATGGTGTGGGAGTCCTTCATCCCTTGCAGACGGGTGTCTGCCTGTTCTGCAGATAGGGCCTTGCCATCAAACGGCAGGTCCTGCATTATAGATTGGGACTTGATCGACAACCCTGAGAGCAAGAGCCACAACGCCCGTCGCATGGAGACTGTGGAAGCCATTGTACGAGCGGCCGTGTCCGCTGCATCCGAAGACACCTGGAGAGCTGCTTTGGCCGTGGTCGCACCCTCGTCAATCAGAGCCCGAAACTCCTTTCCATCCTTGTCTCGAAGAAGAGGCTCAAACTTGGAGAGGGAACCCCAGAGATTAAACTCATACCGGCTCACCAGTGTCTGGTGGTTGGCCACTCTGAGCTGGAAACTCATGGATGAATAAACCTTTTCCCCAAAGGTATCCAAACTATGAGCGGCCTTGTCTTTTAGTGTGGGCGCGGGCTGGCCATTCCACTCACGGTGGTGGACCGACTCTATCACCAAGGAGTTAGGAGCTGGGTGAGTGTATAGGTACTCGTGACCCTTTGTGGAGAGGAAGTACTTCCTCTCGGCCTTTTTGGAAATTGGCCCAACTGAGGCCAGGGTCTGCCAGAGGCGATGCTGGCTACTCCCTGATGGAATGGGAGCACCACATGCCCCGGTACTGAGGAGGCAAGGACATTAAAAAGGTTATCAGAGAGCTCCTCCATCTCCTCGGCCCGGAGCTCAAGATTTGCTGCCACCGTCCTAAGCAGCTCCTGGTGTGCCTTGAAGTCCTCTTGGGAAGAGGGAGACGGCACCGCAACTGAATCACCCTGCGCCGAAGAAGTGGATGGTGCAGTGCCTTCAGCAACCGACGGCATCATGGGCTTGACTTCCGGGTCTGGTGCCGGGGGTTCAGCGCCCATGGTCTGATCCTGCTGCTGGGAAGGCGACGCAGAGCAGCCCTGAGAGATTCCCGCCACAGAGCGAGGTCTTGGCTGTGCAGGAGTCTGAGAGATACATCGGGCACCGGCAGGGCTGGTTGCTCATGCAGTACGGTTCGGGGAGAGACGGCTGCGTGCCGACACCAAAGTCCTAGAGGAATGCACGGTGCCGTAGGAACAACTGGAGTGGTCTCTATCATGACGGCTCCTGCCCCGAGACTTCGACCTAGAGGAAGTCGAGAGGTAAATGTGCAAAGAGGTGTCTCAGGATTCCCTGCGGCGCCTGTGACCACGGCGCCTTGGTGCCGGGGGCTCTCGGGACACACTCCAAGCATAGCCTCTGTGATGGCAGGCGCTTGGGTATGAGCGTCAATGCCGATAGCGGCGAGACCTGTTTCTCTCGGACTGGCTGGAGGAGGAATGGCGCCGTCTCTTGTCATCTCCTCGACAGCATCCGAGACCAGAGGAGTGGGATCCGCTCACTGAAGAGCCGGGACGCGGAGTCGACATGCATTGTGGGGCTATACTCGGCACCTCGACCCAGGAAGGTACCTCGACCTCCAACATCTCTGGGGAGGGCTGATGGGCACCCAAGGGCAGCTTCCCATGGGACCAGGGGCCCGACTGAGGCGGCGCACCTGGCACCGGAAGCACCAGGATATCATGCGCGGCCTGAGCTGCCTCTGGCGTCGAAGGCATGCGTACTTCGGGTGAGACTCGCACGGACGTGACTGGACTACTCCGCTCAGCGTGAGTCTGAGGTCTATGTCCCGATGGGAATCGTGGGCTGCCCAACTCGGGTCTGGCCTCACCCCTTTCCTTCTCTCGGTGCCGCTGAGTCTTCCCTTGTTTAGCAGGGGAGAGGTGCCGGCTCATCAACAGCGCCTCGCTGCGCACCGAGGACATGGTACCAGGCGCGGAATCAGGACAGTGCACCGGAGTTGCTTCATTGCGCGCCGAAGACGAGGTGCCGGGGGCGGGGTTGGCTCGACTCACTGGTGCCGGCTCGACTCGTCGGTGCCGGGGCCAATGCTGACTCCATGAGGAGAGCTCAGAGTCGGATCTCACACTCCTTCTTTGTATGCAGCTTGAAGGAGCGGCAAATCTTACACTTCTCACTAATGTGAGCCTCGCCCAGACAGCGAAGACAGTGACTGTGTGGATCATTTCTGGGCATGGAGTTGCGACAGGAGTTGCACTACTTGAAATCTGGGCCATGGGGCATGTCCCGAGCCAGGCATTCACGAGAGAAAGTTCAGCAAAGAAGTTTTCAGGGAAACTGGATACCACTAAGGCTATAACGCTGCAGCCAAGCCTGGAGCAAGTTCCGACTACCTTCACTGGCGACAAGAAGGAACTGAGAGTGGGGAGAGCACGCAGCCCTCTTTATAGTGCGATATGTCGGCGCCACTCCAGGGGTCGCAGCGAGGCTCCCCCACTATGGATACTGCTAAGGGAAAAACTTCCAGCACCAGTGCACGTGGCAAGCATGCACACCTAGAGTGGAATACACATGAGCAATCACTCGAAGAAGAACAGGCGTTTGCATGGCACTGTTGTAGCCGGCGTTGCAAGATGTTTACATGCCAGATGCGCTAAAGATTGATATGTCGCTTGATGCTTCAAGCACCATTCCAGAGGACACGCATCCATGCTGATGACAGGTTCTCTTCGATAATGATCCAAAGCATTGCAGACCAACGCATATTCATTTTCATCATTTGGTTCAGATGCTACCAGTAGAAGGTCAATTTTCTTTTTTGGTGGTTTGGGTTCTGTTGTTTCTGCATCAGTGTTGCTCTTTTAAGACTTCTGAAAGCATGCTCCATACCTCATTCTTCTCAGATTTTGGAAGTCACTTCAGATTCTTAAATCTTAGGTTGAATGCTGTAGCTATCTTTAAAAATTTCACATGGGTTTCTTCTTTGCATTTTGTCAAATTTGCAGTGAAACTGTTCTTAAAAAGAACAACATGTGCTGGGTCATCATCCAATATTGCTATAACATGAAATATATTGGTAGAATGCGGGTAAAACAGAGCAGGAGACAAATAATTCTTCCCCAAAGAGTTCAGTCACAAATGTAATTAATGCATTATTTTTTAACGGGCATCATCAGCATGGAAGCATGTCCTCTGGAACGATGGCTTAAGCATGAAGAGGCATATAAATCTTTAGTGCATCTGGTACAACGCCAGCTACAACAGTGCCATGTGAACGCCTGTTCTCACTTTGAGGTGACATTATAAATAAGAAGTGGGCAGCATTACCTCCCGTAAATATAAACAAACTAGTTTCTCTTAGTGATTGGCTGAACAAGAATTAGGACTGAGGGGACTTGTAGGCTCTAAAGTTTTTACATGGTTTTGTTTCTGAGCGCAGTTATGTAACAAAAAAAGATTGCACTTTCATGATAAAGAGTTTACACTACAGTGCTTGTCTGAGGTAAATTGAAAAATACTATTTTTTTTTATCATTTTTACAGTGCAAATATTTGTAATAAAAATAAAGTGAGCATTTACATTTCAATTAGTATTCTATTGTTTAACAGTGCGATTAATCACAATTAATTTTTTTAATCGCAATCAATTTTTTGAGCTAATTGTATGAGTTAACTGCGATTAATCAACAACCTTAATAATGAATAAATAATAATAATAATAGACAGTGAATAAGAAACAGTCAATACTCTTGTTCACACATGAATACTCCTTTTTGCACATGATTAAGAATATTTGTATGAACAACAGTTATTCTGCTATCATGCAAACAAAAAACTGTGTGCATGTATGATTAGAGAGTGATCAATCAGAAGCACAGCAAGCTCAAATTTAGCAGCTGTTTCGAATTCAAATAAATTATTTTGGCTTTACAATATTAAACCAGCTGTAGAAAAATAACAAACCCAGAAACATCCCCACACCCCATATATCCAGCAATACCTTCCTTCCCCAAACCATGCACAATCTTCCACCCTGCTTACCATAGGCATTGGGGAATTCTCCAGGACCCGGGCCTGGATAAAATGGGCCTGGCCCTGGTGGCTGAACAGGATACTGCTGTGGAGGCCCAACATAAGGAGGGCCACTATGACGATACTGGGAGAGAAAAATTACAAGAAATTTACAAATAATTGTCATATGATATGGCATTACATACAGAAGCTGTAATTAACCTGGTTTTAAAAAATTCCTAAAAATGAGACTATGAAGCCCTTTTAAACACAGATTCAGAATACTGCCTGTCCCCTGCCCCCCCACCCCGAAAAAAAAAAAGACGACATAATGAAATGCATGCTGTGTCATTTGAGGTAAAAATATGCAGGAAATCAGTGCTGAGGAAGACCATAGTCAACCTGATTCATTCCCCTCATTTCTGTAATGCAGGACTGAAAGAAAGCCAAATGTTTAATAGTAATAGCATAGCTCTTAAATCAATTTAAGAGTTGTTACAGTACTAGGTGTTTTGAGGAATTTAGTTTTCCATCATTTCCTTCAGAGGAAGAGAATAAATTCTAGAACAATAATTTATCTCAAAAATAAAAAGGATACAATTTATGATTAACACCTCTCCACCCTCTGCCTTAATAGATAAATGTATACATTTAAAGAAGAAAAAGGACAGGGGTTATGCTGCTAATTATATCAGCCTTTTCCTCCACCTTTCCTGCAGTCCCAAAAGATCACCTTCTTTTAATCCAGGAGAAATAACTGTAGCTCTTCCAAGTTCATATGTGCTTAGGCAATGTATTACCTGTGGTATACAGTACTGGGGGCCCTGGGGCATTGGATACGGCATTGGCAGATGGTTAACCATCATGATGTGTTGGTTGGTTTGATACACTGCAGTTGGTGTTTGCGCACCAGGACGGATAGAAGGGCTGCTGTTCTGGATGGCAGCTCTAGAAGGCTGTATTTGAGGCCGCTGAAAAAACTAGAAGAGGGAAGCAAAAAAGGAAAACAAAAAAAGGCAAAAGTTATTTTTCCTTGAAAAGAAAATTAATTTGCAATATCAAATAATAGTAGAGAAAACCATATTGTAATTTAAAAAAACAAAACCAAACACACTTTCAGAGGGCTGCCACCTATTCAGAAAATTGCAGGACAGTTTCCATTAGTTTTTTAACAATGGCTATTTACACACAATCCTCAGTTTTACAAGGCACAAAGTGAGAAAGACAGACTAAAAGCAAACAGTTAAGTTTTAAACTATAAAGGTGTAACTATTAATGTGTATCTAGTGAATTATATGCACCAGCTTTCAGATTAAAGGTCAGAAGAAAGGATTCTATGCAAAATGTACTTTATAGGGTGGAGTGGATTGAAAAAGATACCAACTTTATAAGTGATTTGATAAGGCAGTAAAAGATCAAGGAAACTGCATTGAAAAAATTCCAGAAAAGCTAAAATTCAGATTTTTATGGGGGTTGTAGGTCCCCCCCATACTTAGCCTCTTTACTCTACTGAAAATTTGAAGGGCCTACATGTCCTTTTTCAAAAAGGTGACAACCTCTTTCTAAGTTGCACCAAACTTTTCCAGCATACTTGCATAAAGTAACCCATCACACAAGTGTAGCCCACACAGAAGCCCCAGGGAACAAAGCAACCTGGTGATATGTAGCTCATATCTTAACTCTCTTTAAGAGAAGCATCAGCATCCGGGATGTGGAAGCATTCAAGGCACTAGAAGCCCTCACTCCTATTACAGTCTTAATAATCTTGAAACTAAACAGGTAAGATATGCATCATACATTAATACATTCACTAATTTAATAATGAAATATGTGATAAAGAAACACTTATGCCATGCAGAACCAGTAGTTAAAATTACCTGGATGGGTCTGAATCCTCCCTTCAATAACGAAGCAAGAAAGCAACAGGAAACAGAAAGAAAGCCAATGGAACAACTTACAGATCAATATGAAGGGATAGGATATAACATTAGCCCTAATGTAATAGTTTCAATAATCTTTCTATCCTGTTTTCTATATAACAGAGCAGGAAAGATACTGAGCTAGTATCAAGCAATCTTTTCCTGTCAGAATCCCAACCATGTTTCAAGCAGAAGTTTTCTAGAAAGTTTTACACTGAAGAATACAAGTTAAAAAAATTAAAATTTGCAGCAAACAGAATACTGGAGAAAGACTTAATGTGCAGCTTGTTCTTAACTTCAAACATTTTTCTCTTCCTCTCTGCTGCTCCACTGCTGATTGATCTGGTGCATTAAAGCAAGCAGTCAGCCCATGGCAAGCTATACCATGAGTACAGGGAAGAAGAGAGGCAGATAATTATTGGGGAATGGAAGTCTGGGCTAAGCAAGGCTGGCCTGGCACTGGGAAAGGATGGGCCAATATATATGCTTCACTCTTAAGTCCACTGGAGAAGAGAGCAAGGGAGAAGGCTCCTATGATGCACCTGTACTTGGAAACTGTGGTAGTGATAACAAAATAGCCACTTTGGTCATTCTTGAAAATTCTGAGACACTGTGATAGTCCCCGTATTGAATGATTTCTCTCCATAAATGTCAACACTTAATCCCTTTCTCTAAAGGCCAGATAAAATGAATATGAAGATGAAAGCAAAAATGTTATTACTAAGCTGTTAACCAGTGTTTTGTATCAGAAGAAAGCTCAATTGTTTGGGCAAAAAACAAAAATTCCCAAACTTCTGGGTTAGTGGAAACTAGGTGGTTGTCTAGCCCTGGAGGACCAAGTGATCACTATCTGACATAGGAGATGTGGTAAGTTCATGCTGACTGTGGCTAAGATTTGTATGATTTCCAGTATCCAGAGACACCAGAAAGAGTGTGTGAAAACAATTTAGAGATTTGATATTCTTACTGACACAGCATAACAGATATAGGCTTGAAAATGATCTTGCCAGGACTGCAATTATAAATCTCATTTTTCTTCCATCTTTGTGTTTTCCCCTTTTAACCTATGCAATCTCTTGAGCTAGCAAAAATGAGCAAGAACACGCTTGTATGGGGTTCAAGGATGAAGGTTCTTTCTCTGTAGTTCTTCCTCTGGTATCAGAGTCTGACAGCCTCTTGGCTGGCTTGCTGAGATGTAGTTACTTCTAGCTCACCAGTGATCCACAATGGAGCTCCTCATACAGAATCAGTGTCCCTCTGTTTCTATATGTATTCAAGGTGGAAATAGATTGGATGGAGACTCATCTTTGGTCTGGTCTCTCATTATGTCAACTAGCCAGAGTTTCTCCACTGTCCAAATTAGTGTGACAGCTTGCTAGGTCAATATCTACAGTCAATATCACGTGTTCACAGCTGCCATAGAAAAAAAATCAATATTATTTTCAAATTCAAAAAATAAAGACTGTGGTCCTTCAACATTGGAACTGAAGTATGTGAAACCTGCCTCTCTCTCCAACAAGGTCACTCCATTCTTAGGAGGAAACAATTGGCTAGCAAATATGCAATATAGGCCACCAAATTAGTGAAAAAATGTATGGAAATGGAAATTACTGATTTGTGTATGGCTTTTTACCATCAATCAGTGTGTCTACAAGACCATCTGAAGCTGTCTGTAAAGTCACAGGAATGCAATTCTAAAATAATTCTGCTTCTTGAGAAACAAACTGGCTCCTCTTTCTGTTGTCACCAGTGGAATGAAAGTGCACTTAGAACCAAAACAGTGCCTTCCAAAACACATGGCATGCTTAGCAAGCTTGAGGACTTATATTAAACTAGCAAAGAGTCCTGTGGCACCTTATAGACTAACAGACGTATTGGAGCATGAGCTTTCATGGGTGAATACATTTCGTCGGATGCATCGTTAGTATTCACCCACAAAAGCTCATGCTCCAATACGTCTGTTTGTCTATAAGGTGCCACAGGACTTTTTGCTGCTTTTACAGATCCAGACTAACACAACTACTCCTCTAATACTTCTATTAAACTGTTACACAGCTATCTATCCTTGCAGTTCTGGGTACAAAGTGAACCCATAGAGAGGAGATCACTGGGCTTTAAGAAATAATACTGCATGTCATAGTAAAAGTTGCTGAGAGCCAGTTATGATTCTTGGGAGGAGAGCAAAGGCACAATGATTTCATTACTTCTAAAAAGACAGACACTGGGAAATCAACAAATTACACTTCTGTCAACTAATGTGAGAGGAGAATACCACCCATTGTTTAGATAATAGGTTGTCAATCCAGTGGTGAAGAAGAACCAAAACTTTTTTTTTTTTTTTTTGGAGCGGGGGGTCATGCAAATTTGAGTGAGGATTTGCAAACATGAACGCTGGGTCGCAATGCCATACTAACATGTGGGCCAGTGTTAGCAGACCTCCCAAAGAAAGTGAGTATCTAAAAGGGGTTTTGCACAAGAGCAGGGAGAATATCCTTCTCGTTATTGTAAAACAGGATAGGGGAGAATCAAGTTAAAAAAAAAAGTCAATCCAAAAGGAGAAGTCTTTAGCAGAATTTACTTCATTATTTTTAGATACAGAAAACCCTTCCAAATGAAAAAAACCTTAGGCCTTATTTCTAGAAAAAAGAAGAAATCCATCAAAGCATGAGAGTACATCTAATCTATATATAGGTTCAGGCATTCAAAATAAGCCCTAGCTGGCAAAACATTTTATACTCTATCCTCTCCCCTTCCCCTCCAAAGGTAAGCTGACAATATCTAAACCTACTCCTGGAGGGTGGTATTTTGCAACTCTGTTTTTCTAACAATTTAATGTCACAAGTTTATATGCAAACACACATGGCTGAAGCAATGCTAACAATGCCTTCCTTGACAAGGGCAAGGAAATTCAGAATTAAGGTTGAAACTGTCCATAGTTCATTCCCATGTATGCAAGTGTTACCTTGGAGCACGTGCAATTACAGAGTCAGGACCAGCATTTAGGGTAAGGAGTTCCATGATGTGGTTATATTTAGAAATCCTCAACACCAGCAACCTATTCCAGACAACCTCTCCCACAAATCCCTCCCTCTCTTTAAGACTAGGAGTTTGTCTTCACATACAGCATTGCAGCAGCACAGCTGCACCACTGTAGCACTTTAATGAAGATGCTACTGTACTTAAGGAAGAGCTTCTCCAGTCAGTGTAGTTAATCCACTTCTCCAAGAGGCAGTAGCTAAATTGACAAGAGAAACTCTCCCATTGACATAGCGCTGTCTACACCGGGGTTAGGTCTGTATAACTACATCACTCAGGGGTGTGGATTTTTCACACCCCTGATCGATGTAGTTATACCGATATAAGTTTGTAGTGTAAACCTGGCCTAAGAACTCCAAGACCTAACAAAGCTCTAACCACTGTGAACTAAATGCCACAATGTATCTTATACAAAATTAGAAAACTGCTGTGTCTAGGGGCCGGTCTACACTGGGGAGAGGGGTGGGGTCGATGTAAGATACGCAACTTCAGCTATGAGAATAGCTTAGCTGAAGTCGACATATCTTATTTTGACTTACCTCCTGTCCTCACGGCGTGGGATTGACGGCCATGGCTCCCCCATCAACTCTGCTTCTGCCTCTCGCCCTGGTGGAGTTCCAGAGTCGACGGGGAGCGTGGCAAGATGTGATAAGTCGATCCCCGATAGATCGATCACAACCTGCCGATCTGGCGGGTAGTGTGGATGTACCCGAACATGACAAACATTTGTTTCAAACCAACTGTTTTTACTCTAAGGCGTCACTTTCATTACAAAGTGAAAATGAACCTTTAATCACTGCCTCATTGTTAGTTTGGTATTAATTTTCTTCTTTCAATTAAAAACGCTTTTTCTTCAAGCATATGAAAACAAACACACATAACAGCTCCATATACAGGGCACCTGTAAATGAAGAATTCTGGTTTCTTCTGAAAAAATCTGTATTTTGCATCAGAAGTTAAAGATGGAATGAGACCTTTTAGGTGTGTGGCAGGATGGACTAGGTTCGGAGGTCCCCTGCTGGAGGTCTCATGGCCCTGCATCACCTTGCCCCAGAATAAAGCAGAGAGAAGTCCTCCAGACAGCCTAGAGTGGCTGCAGAGGAGCAGTCGATCAGAGGGGCAGATGGAGTGAAGCCTGGGTGAATGGCTGGCTGAAAGAGCAGCAATACCGTGGACAGCTCACTGCAGACAAGACTGAAACCCAGGCTGCTGAAGACGGGGTGCTTGGCTGGCGGGAAGAGCAGCGGGACCAACGGAAGGTCAGTGCGGGCAGGCTGAAGCCCAGGGGGACTGAGCAAAGAACCTGGCCAGGCCAGCAAGGGTAATGAGATGGGTCCCGCTGGTCTGATTGAAGACTGAGCCTAGGGAGGCCTCCTGAAACACCACCAGCTGCGGATACTGAGATGGGCCACGGCTTGGGGTTGAAGAAGGCAGAGCCTCTGGGAAGATGCCTAAGAGCTATGGCCCCATAACAAGGCCGTGATAAGAACTTGGGACTATATACCCCAGAAGGGGGGACAGTGAATATGTCTTGGCCGCAGGGCTGAATCGCTGAAGACCCATTGAGAGAACCATCAGCCCGGTGATGTGCACAAGAGGTGGGTGCCATCCCGATATAAGAACTAAAACTAAAAGCAGGCTCACACTCAACCAACCAAAGGGCAGCACCAGCCCATGAGAGGCGGGTGCTGCCTCATTGAAAAGACTAATTGCAGGTATATTGGCCAGAGCAAAGGGGGCACTCGTGTGAGATGGGTACTGACACTGTTACAAGGTCTCATCTACATTATGCTCTTTAGCACACTGGCCTAGCTGAACACCCCCTTGTCTATGTGTTGGCATATTGCAGTGCACAAGATAAACTCCATGCATTCTAAATTGTCAAGAACTCTGAAAGGAGAGGGGAAGAGCTTGCTTTGCCATATGCAAAAGACATGCTTCTAAATGGAACCACATTTTCATTGAAAAGCTTGTGAAGCACACCTCATATGACTGAAAAATAAAGGAAGTCTCTCTAGCACGAGTACTGCAAACAAGCTACATTTATTTTAAACATAATAAACATTAGCCATTTATCTACATATTTTCAGGTCAATTAAAGGCTAGCAATTGTTACAGATCCATTAGAAGACATGGCCCTGCAAAAGGCTGAAAAAAGTAACAATGGAAACACAAGAACAAAGCAACGAATTGTCAAGATTACAACCAAATCAGACTGGTACGTTAAGGCTGTTTTCTTGTTTTAATTATGCATCTCCATAGCCTTAGACAACTTCTTTGTTATTAATTTTGAGGTAGAAGAGAAAGAGAAGAATTGACTGGCAGGATAACTTTTCCCTGACCCTTAAGAGAGGGTGAGGGAGTGTCTGCACAGGAAAGATGGAAACATTTTCGAAGAATGTTGTTTTCTTAGTGGATGAGAGACGTGCACTTACCACCAGGTACAAGTCAGAGTGTTGACTCTGATCTTTAATCTGGCTTGGGTCTTGGCTGAGATAATTGCACCTTCACCATCTCACCGAGATCAGCTGGGGAACTTGAGTTAAAACTCTCTCTGAAATTAAAGATCTGGGTGCCAGAGACAGTGATTTTGCAGGAGAGGGTCCTTGGCTCTGGAATTTACTTCCCTAACTGGCCTGCAAAAGCCTGAGTGCTGACCTAAAGGGCATGATGTAAGGCTCATTTCTTTTTCCAAACTTTTGCCTGCAGGTGATGGTATGTAGTTTATGAGTGGATGAAAGTCTTCCAGTATTAGCAGTGCTCATCAAATTCTGTATTTTATTTTTTATCTTTCATTATAAAAGAACCCATCACACAGTCTCTGGCTAAATTAAAAGAAATAATAAGAACATATAAACAGGTTCTACTACACCTTGACATTACTTTAAGCACTAGCATCATGGTTGTCCCAGCCATGTTCCTTCACAGCCTCTCTGTCCTTTCAAATATCCACTAATGGAAAAAGAGCTAACAACTGCTCCCATAGTGGAACCAGCAGCATGCGTTTTGGTTCCCAATCTCCATGAAACCTTACTCCACGTATGTGGAGATCACACTCCAATACTATCTCTGTCTTCAAGGATGGGGTAGGAGAAGAGAACATTCCCGCATGGCTCTGTACAGAGAGGTGGGGAGTGAAGAACACCTCCCTCCACTTCCTGCTCCCCTTCCTGGCTCCATGTATAGAGCTAGGAAAGGACATTCCCCACACTCATACACATCCTCCACCTCAGGAAATACATTTGGTAAAAAGAGAGAGAGGAGCAATTGCTTAGCTTTTCAACAAAACCATGGCAGCTATTTTCATTTGACTTTGATTGTTGTTTACTTGAAAAACATTAAAACTGGGCTTCCAGAGGTTATGAAATCACAAGAGCTTCAATTTTGTTTTTTACAGCATCAATAGGCTTCAAATAATTATAATTGACATGTTCATAATATATTTTAAATAAATTCTTTATAAAGTTGCCAGTCACTTCAAGAACATAAGTCATGCTCATCAGAGCATATTAATGATACAATAATTACACTGGTCTACAATTTTTGAGAAGTAGTCTGCGTCAGAGATAAAATGTGATATTTATTATGTATTTTGATGTGCTGAATTCAAATATGACAATTAAAACAACTGATTGGTTACTGTTTCTAAGATATTTAAGTTTTTACATTTTATGTCTATGTATATTGTGTAGATAGTAGAGTTTTAATCATAAATTGTAAACCTAGGTCTTTTCATGTGTTTATGGTTGCTTTACATGATAATATTTCACCTGTCCTGTTTATGTAACACTTTAAAAATCAGCAAAAGAGTTATATAAATAAAATTTATTATGAAACAAAAGGCAAAAAACTATTATGTACATAGTTTAGTCCTATTCAGTGTCTACTCAGCGCTTTTTGGCTTGTCTCTTGTATTCATTCAATGGAGCATCTCTTGTCACTGTCCAGCAATAGTCTGCAAGCATTGATGGGCTCCATTTGCCCTGATAGCCTGCCAGGAGATTCCACTGCTGTAGTCTGGAGCCCAACAGCTCTGCCTTACTCTTGGGTAGTTCCATATCCCTTACGAGGTCATTCAGTTCACCTTGTGTTATGAGGTGTGGTTCAGAGGAGGAGGATGGGAGAAAATGTGGGTCCTGTGACACTGATGGTTCAGGATCAGAAGTTTCATCCTCTTTCTCTTCCTCGTCTGACTCAAGTGAGAATGATTCTGGTGCATCAGGAACCGGCAGTCCTTCTCCGTGGGGTACTGGGCATATAGCTGATGGAATGTTTGGATAATGCACAGTCCACTTTTTCTTCTTTGACACACCTTTCCCAACTGGAGGCACCATGCAGAAGTAACAATTGCTGGTATGATCTGTTGGCTCTCCCCAAATCATTGGCACTGCAAAAGGCATAGATTTCCTCTTCATGTTCAACCACTGGTGAAGATTTGTTGCACAAGTGTTGCAGCATATGTTTGGGGCCCACCTCTTGTCCTGATCTCCAATTTTGCAGCCAAAATAAAGGTGATAGGCTTTCTTAACCATAGTGGTTATACTGCGCTTTTGTGATGCAAAAGTCACTTCACCACAAACATAGCACAAGTTATCTGCACTGTTCACACAAGTACGAGGCATCTCTGCTCACTTTGGCTAAACAGAAATGTGTCCCTGTGCAAAATCAAACACTGACAAATAAGAGAGCACAACACTGTATGATTTCTAGAGCTAATATAGGGCAATTTGTTCAGCAGAGTGATGTAAGCTTCGTTATGATTGCATCATCCATGACTTCTAGGAATACATGATGCAATTCATATCACGTATGACGCAATACCAGCTTCAGATTGCATCATTCATTGTTTTGCCTAAAAAGCAAGTACTGTCCAAACCCACTCAAAGATTTATTCATAGATCCACTCAAAGATGTATTTTAGTCATTTCTGGTTTAAATTGAGATCCCCTTCCTTTATAACTCACTTATCCTCCGCCATTCCAAAGTCAAGGGTCGTATATACTGACCCAATAGCATATCTTGAAAACTAGAGCCAATCAACAATTTTAAGCCTCATTTTTGTTCTCAGTGACCCAGAATTAGTAAAGCTGGACTACATTTATTTCAGAAGCATTTTGGCTGTAGAGCAGTGTTACAGGAAATAGCACTAATGAATACTCTGTATTATATGAGTTCATTCAAAGTGATATGGAATGTGACTCTACCATAATATAATATGCATATTACACAGAAAATTTAAATTTAGGATAAAAACCTGCTCTTCCTAATACTGTGTTAGAAGACAAGAATTCTTTTTTCCGAATGTCAATTATAGCCAAACTTGGTACCCAATATAGTAAATTTCAGTATACCTCTACCCCGATATAACACGAATTTGGATATAACACGGTACAACAGTGCTCCGGGGGGGGGGGTGGCAAGACTGCGCACTCCAGTGGATCACAGCAAGTTCGATATAATGTGGTTTCACCTATAACACGGTAAGATCTTTTGGCTCCCGAGGACAGCGTTATATTGGGGTAAATGTGTATTTGGTAAATGCTTTGCATAAAAAAAATTATCATTCTGGGTTCTCAAAGTAACAACTGCATAACATTTTAATTAACCCAAGAGAGTAAAGACTGTGTAAAGTAGTGATTTGTAACTTTTTTCAGTTCACATGAGAATAATAATTTAAGTTAGCCTGAGGATTTCTAATATGAGAGCACAACATTCTCACTGTCAGTTTTCAGGTTTAGGGTCAGATTCCCTCTCTTATCACCCTTTGGCACTGGCAAAATATAAACCAGCGGTTCTCAAACAGGAGTCTGGGGCCCTCGGGGGGGCCTTTCAGGGGGTCACCAAAATAAACCAAAGAGGGCCCGGTGTTAGTCTTGCTGGGGCCCAGGGCAGAAAGCTGGAGCCCAGGCCACACCACCCACGGCTGAAGCCAAAGCCCAAGCAACTTAGCTTCACGGGGCCCCCTGTGGCATGCGGCACTGGGCAGTTGTCCTTCTTTCTAACCTCTAATGCCAGCCCTGGCTTTTAATCTACTGGATATGCAGAAAAACAGTTCTTATGGCACATGTGGGCCATGGAATTTTTACAGCATGTTGTGGGGTAGGAGGGCTCAGAAAGAAAAAGGTTGAGAACTCCTAATAGAAACTACTCCAGGGACTACACAGGCTTAGAATCAATCTCAGAATTAGCCTGCCTATGCACCAATCCCATTCTTCCCCCTCACACACACAGAACTGTGTCCAACGGATACTGGGAACAGATAAGAATCTAGGCCTTAGAATCACAGAATACCTGGGTTGGAAGGGACCTCAGAAGGTCATCTAGTCCAACCCCCTTCTCAAAGCACGACCAATCCCCAGACAGATTTTTGCACTAGATCTCTAAGTGGCCCGCTCAAGGATTGAACTCATAACCCTGAGTTTAGGAGGCCAAAACTCAAACAACTGAGCTATCTACTGCTTCTAATAAATTCTGGTTTCTGAGAGATAATTCTGTCTATACAACAACTATAACCAAGTCAAGAATCTGGCTGCAGCAAAGTTAAGCTATGTATTGGTTTTGTAAGCATACTAAAGCCTTGGACATTCCCAGGTTGTAACCTGGTTATAGGGTCACAGCTGGGTCCAATGGATAAAACAGTTTTAATCATATTATAATACGATTCCTAACTCGATTATAATTGTAAAGCAACCAAACACTTATTATCTGCTACGCTGTACTGGCATTATACACCGCTAACTGTTAAAGGTCTGCAAATCTCTAGATCCAAATTCTGCATATATAGGGTACACTTGGTTCTCATTGATTTTAGGAGAGAATTTTAGCAGGACACACTAAACACATATTTTTGTCTTTTGGTAAATGATCTAGAAAAGAACTCATGAATGTTCCTCATCTTTGAACTGTGACTTGTTTCCCATAACTCCTTTTATAACCACAGAACTTCAGAGAAGGTCAAGAAAAGGAAATGGTAGGTCTCACAGCAAATTACCAATTCTGTCATGATGCTTATTAGTACACAGTAAAGCGTAGGTGCAAATACACTCACCTTTAATGGTTCTTCCCTCACCATAAGCCTATCCGTACAATCCACAGCAACAAGTGAGCTTAAAACTATGCATAAACAGTAACAAATGATAATTTCTTCCTCACATGTGGTTTTTGTGTGTGAGTGAATGAGTAGGTGCATTAAGTGTCACTATTCTTTAAACTCTTGTTGTCTGCTCTGTTCTAGAAAGCATGTCTTCCTCATGAGACTGTATACACTGGGAACAAACGTATCTATAATAGTTTTCTCATTGTAGCCACTAACAGACTCACCTGATTCCATGAGATAGCATCTCTGCCACCCGCTATCATCTTCAATAAGTAACATAGCTCACTCTTTATATTACACTAGTATTGCTCAGGGTTTGTCTACACTTGAAATGTTACAGCAGCACAGCTGCGCCACTGTAGTACTTCAATGTAGAAGCTCACAACTGCAACAGGAGAGGTTCTCCCATCAGTATAGTTAATAAAGCTCCCTGAGAGGTGGTAGCTAGGTGGATGAAAGAATTCTTCCATCAACCTAAAGCCGTCTACACCAGGGGTTAGGTCGGCTTAACTACATCACTCAGGGTACTATGAGTGCAGTAGCTTGGTCAGTTTAACTTTTGAGTGTAGACCTGACCTCAGACTGACTAGCATGAATGAAATTAGACCAATGTAATGCCTTCCCATGGAGCAAACCTTCCTTGATTAAGCATCTGATTTTGCTCCACTGAAGTTAATGGAACTTCTTCCAGGAACTTCAGTGGCAGCAGTATTAGTCCTCATAAGCATATAGCATGTGACAAAGAAATAATCAAATCTATTAAGAGCTTCTCCCTCATAAAAAAAATTTATATGGAAAAACTGTTTTTTGTTAGGATGAAATAAAACACAATAGAGCTGAAAGATAAAGAGATTTATCAGACACTTTGAGTAGGCCATGCTATACCATTCATTTGTTTGTTATTGGACTGAACTGATCACTTCTGATATTTCAACTAATTTTGCAGTTAGTGTTTCCCATCACTTTCATATACACTACTCAACTTTTAAAATCTTCCTCACCCAAAAAACATAGTTACTACCTTTGAATTCAAGTATCAGAGGGGTAGCCATGTTTGTCTGGATCTGTAAAAGCAGCAAAGAGTCCTTATAGACTAACAGACATATTGGAGCATGAGCTTTTGTGGGTGAATACCCACTTCGTTGGACTGCATCTGACGAAGTGAGTATTCACCCACAAAAGCTCATGCTCCAATACGTCTGTTAGTCTATAACAGAGGTAGGCAACCTTTCAGAAGTGGTATGCCAATCTTAATTTATTCACTCTAATTTAAGGTTTCGCCATGCCAGTAATACATTTTAATGTTTTTAGAAGACCTCTTTCTGTAAGTCTATAATATATAACTAAACTATTCTTGTATGTAAAGTAAATAAGGTTTTTAAAATGTTTAAGAAGCTTCATTTAAAATTAAATTAAAATGCAGATCTCCCCAGACCAGTGGCCAGGACCTGGGCAGTGTGCGTGCCACTGAAAATCAGCTCGCATGCCGCTTTCGGCATGCATGCCATAGGTTGCCTACCCCTGGTCTATAAGGTGCCACAGGACTTTTTGCTGCTTTTACCTTTGAATTAAAACTCAAAGATTTGAAAGACCAGCAGACTAAGAGAATGAGCTACTGATCTTTGCTTTCTCACAATGCAAGTTACACATATGAGCCACATATGTGAGAGGTCATACACTTTTTCATATTTTCTTCCTTGCTTAGGAACTGAATCTATATTACAGCTAAATAGTTCTGTATAAAGTTCAATTTAGCCATCAGGAAAACCACACAGACACCTAGAAATTTAACTTTGCTATATACAGTAATACACATTATAGCAAACAAATGACAAATATCCTTCAAACGCAGTATACCTCAGAGCCCTATAAATTGGCAGCTAATATGCATTGTTAAAAGCCATTAGAATTTAAAAGCTGATATTTTCAAAAGAATTTGGATGTCAAATTCCCATTGAAATCTGTGTGTACTCCCCTTTGAAATCATCTGAAGTTTTGAGCAAGTTTCAGAGATTCCCCCAAATGCAAGAAAATGTGAAAGATACCTGGCAATAGTCTCGCAATTTTTTTTTTAAGCTAAGCAATGTTTTTAATGGGATTGTTAATAGTAAGTGCAGTGAAATTAATTAGGAGGCAAAGCATCACCGGGTATTATGGTTGCTTGTTAGTTGAGGTTATAGCAGGTGCTAACATTTGGAAAGGATCTGGCTCACAAAGCAAGCTTGCATTTTTAAAGTTAGTAGGTGGATAACCTCCAACCTCCCCTTTCCCACAACAGATTAGTTTAGGATGATAATGAAGGGGCAAGGGTACTGTACCTGGTGATGGGCAGGTCGAGGCCCCGCTGCAAACTGAGGAAAGGCGGGAGAAACAAACACAAAAGGAAAGGCACAAAGAGTCAGAAAGCCCACAACAAAAAACGAAATGTCATACTACATGCAAAATAAACCCACAAGAAAAAACACAAAAAGTCAAAGCTCTGCTGAAGGACAGTGACAGACAGGTACTACAATATAACAGGTTAACACCACTCCAGTGATAGTGTGCTGCCCAAGAGCTGGGAGACAGAGAGAGACAACCAAAGCTGCAAGTCATCTTAAAGGCATTCTACTATATGAATACAGATATACTTAATAAGTTAATAAAATATTATGTGTTTTAGACATGGATATCCTTAAAGTAGTTTGACTGACTCAAGTTTCTGGAGAGTGGAGGACACCTCTGCTTACAACACTGCAATTAACAGTCAGGTAAGCACTTCTAGTGTCCTGCACACTACAGGGAGTGCATGCAAATCTCTGTGAGGCAAACAAGAGTAAAACAATAATTTGCACATATATAGTGCATTTCATCTTCAAAGTATTTACAGACATTAGCATATAATCCTACCCCACTATGTGGTGGTAAGTATTGTTATCCCAATTTTACAAATGGGGAAACTGAAGCAAATCGGTTAACCCAAGATTTGTCCAGGAAAACAGAGTATGCCAATGGCACAGCCTGGACAGAACTCAGGAGTTCCTATTTCCCAGTTCTGCGCTCATATCATTAAATCACTTCCCACCTTCTCACATTACAATGGGGAAAAGGATTCAGCATTTAACACACTCAATGAACATTTAGAACATTATCTGGTAAGTAGCTGAGTGTTAAAATAGAAATAAAAATGAATGCAAGGCATGGAAAAATATAAATAAAAATGAAAGGGTATCTCTTAGAAGAAATCAAGGTAAGCATTTAAGCCCTTAATTCTCAGTGTGTTAACTGAACTCCAGTCTTTCCTTGAATGATATCTGGTAATCTATTAATAACAAGTCAAATAATTAAACAGAGTACATTAAATTTGATCCCACATTGAGTTTTTATGCACAGCAGCAAAACAGTGTGTGTGCACTTCTCCTTGTTGCTAGCTGGGCCTGCCAGTAACGTAAGACACATAGGGAAGCAAGCAAAGCAGTACACCTCTGCTAATTCATGGTACTTGTGCAGAGACTGATTTAATACATATTACTTTCTTCTCATGTGCTACCATATGTTCTAAAACGGAAATTTAACAAGGAACAATAAGGGCAGAAAAGTTCACCTATAAGTGAAGTTTGTACATTTTGTATACAAACTACAGGGATAGTTAAAATATTCTAAATAGGTGACAAAGGCTGGTTTCAAGTTACTGAGTTTTTACTTCACTCAAATAGAAAAAGTAATAGACAGATAAATAAATAAATAAAAATAAGCAAATGGGGTAAGGCTGGCTTACAGCCCCATTTCTCTGCTTCTTAATATTCCTACCACCACCAAATATGACAGAAGCAAAACAAGCATTCACCACTGATTGAAATGATTTTCCTTTCCCCTTTAGAAACATTTTTAAAAATTGTGTATATTTAATACTTCTAAGCAGCAGTCTATAAATACTATAGTTTATTCTACAGTGTTTATATATTTCTCCTACCTTCATCTCATCATTACAGTTGGATGCAGAATAATCAAAATCTTCAGGAAGAAGAAATGCACACAGTGTATTTCTACCATGAGTGTATAAAGAATTATCTAGAATACCAATTCACAAATCATATACAACTTTATTTCTTTTCCACCCTAAACTTGTCCCCGTGTGACATTTCCACTAAGCCTCAGATTTTAAAACATAAGAAAATGTCAATTCATTAGACTAAAAATTTAAAATTTCAGCTTTAATAGTTTTGGCAATTTGTCATGTGACATAATAAAGAGACACTTGGTACACCAACTTCTAATCCCTCTCCGAAACCTTTAGGTATATCGGAGGGTGGTGGCTTTATTGATCCTTGCAGTAGTAAATGGAGACTATGATGATTCTAAAGAGATGATGTGCAGATTACAATTCAAGTCAGATTTTTCACAGGAGGAATCCCAAAAGCAGAGTACGGGTTTCATTTCTTCTGTTTCACATCTGAGAAAACAGGATAGCACTTCCCCTGACAAGGACAAGGCACCAACATAAACATTTCCTGATGGACTACAGGCTCTATTTTATCTGCTAATGAAAGCAGAAAAAGCAACGTGCTTCAAAATCCCTACAAAAAGAGTCGTCAGGTGCAAAAAACAGTGTTGATTAACCTGAGAGCAGAAGTACCTGTCTTATCACCGTTCCAAGGAAAATTCTAACTTTTAATCGGCTCTGAAATAAGAGTGGGAAAGTTACATCTTAAGAATACTTAAGCCAAAATATATTCCATGATTAAAATGTAATACATGTCATAAGAAAAAAATAAAATAGAACCTCAAAGTTAGTGGAAAAATACCCTAGTCTATTTTGCACTGGTCACCATTGGCTATTGATTTTTATAATTCTTTTTGACAATATTCTTTACTCCAATTGGTAGCTGTAAGCAACAGAACAAACTGTAGTCACTGCTGGCTCAGAGTAAAAATAGAAACTTTATTTTTCCTTTAGATGGTGAAGGTAGTAGATACAGAGGAAAACAGCCTTCTGTGAAACCTGCTCCAACATTTCTGCCACTCATGCCCTTATTGGTCTCACTCACAAAACCCTTTTGCACATTGCTGGCAACTTCTACATATGTTGATGTAGATTTTGCACACTGCATGAATATAACCACTTTTTACGGGTTATTACAATAGCCACTACAGTCCTGTCTCCCAGATTATGTTTTTCAGCAATTTCTCTACATCAAACAGATTGCTTAAAAATAAACTAGTGTTTAGGGTTGGGATTGGCAACAGGAAAAGGAAGTAAAACAGTAATTATACTTGGGCTGAACAGTATTTAAAACTTTTTTCCCCAACTGGAACTGAAGTTTGAAATTCTTGGTATCAAATACGAATGACACTCCAAAAACTAAATGGGAAAATATTTGAAGCCACTTGAATTGCAAAGGCAGCTGTCCAGGGAGGAATAGAAATGCCTAGACTGTGCAATTGCCAATGGCCCTTTAATGCAGAAATAGAATGGAGTAAGCTTTGGCTGCTCTAGAATGCAGTGTTAGGGTCACTTCATCAGTGCAACAGCTGACCTATTCTCACCAGTTGGGTCAGCTGTATGATGGATTGGACTACACTAGAGAATCCTAGGATGGCAAAAGAATTATCACACCATCTTCCTCATTAGCTCTTTGCCCTCCCATCACCACCAGAAAAGAAGTTAAAACTAAAATAAATCAAACCCAGAACAAAACGCAAGAGTAGTTCAGAACCAGCTAGTCATGCATTTGTTTTGGGGATAGGGGTTGTAATGGAATGTTATATGTGCATTTTTTTAGTAATGGAGTGGTAATGGTCACTAGCAGAGCAGATGGCAAAAACTGCATACAGGATAGTTTAAAATAAAATAGTTCATGACCACAGAAAAATAGCTGACAACTGCAGACAAACTCTTCTTCATTATTTCCTCTAATGATGTGGCAAAATCCCTACAATTTTGTGAATTTTCAGCCAAATATTCTGAAAGTGTCATCCCTTTAAGTGTAAACCCAAATTCTTCCTGTCTAAATTCTGAAAGATCAGACCCTCCCAAACCATTCTTTCACCGTTTAACCTGGCAGAAACTGCCATGGTATCTCATGTTTTTAGTAAAGAAGCAATCAGTGCATTTCTGTAGATCAGTCAATAAAATCATGTGGTTAAAAAAAACACAACAAAAAATTAAACAGTGCCATTGGCACAATTGCCTGCAAGAAGGAGTACAGTTTGTTATATTGCTTACAATGCAGTATTTTATCCAGCCTCTTCCAGCCAGGGACCTGTAAACCGGATTCTGTTCCAAAACCTTCCTCCTCTTCCAGTTGTCTGTGCAATGTATTGGCACTGTTCTGCTGGGCTGTCAAAAAAACTGTTTTAGAGATGCAGCTCTTCAGTCAGGTTTTGCTCCAGTTCTAACCATGTAAATTTACTTTTGCTTTTCAACAATGAGAGATAAAGATGATGATCATACTTGTAGAGAAAAGATTTACCATCATCAGTATCCCACATTACTGATTAGAAC
Source organism: Gopherus evgoodei (assembly GCF_007399415.2). Classification (NCBI taxonomy): domain Eukaryota; kingdom Metazoa; phylum Chordata; order Testudines; family Testudinidae; genus Gopherus; species Gopherus evgoodei. The sequence goes on from NC_044339.1 coordinate 441,101, forward strand.
AGGGGACTAAATGAAATGAGTTGGGGGTCTCTGCCCAGTTACAAATGTGCAGCTGTCCATGTCATAAAAACACTATCAAACCTGGAATTAGTTGGCTCTCTCAGCAAAGAGATCAAGGACTCAATAGGCCACAGAGACTAATCCTTCTCTGAATTCCCTAGAGGTGAAAGTTCCAGAAGAGGGTTAAGGCACAAGGCGGGGAGAGGCAGGGAAAGTGGGGGACACTTGCCCTGTATTATACCTGATTAAGAATGCCCTCTCAAAGACTTTCAGTTGCCACCCTTCAGCAGCATTCTACTCTAAAAAAAGAAGAGTGCTGGAGATGGTGCAGCAACTTTAGTGGTAACCCAAAATGTTACGACACAGGAGATGTGGATCTGCAAGGGACAGAGGGACTGCTGCTCCCTGGGCTAGCTGAGGCTTCAGGTACAGCGGAGGTGATCTACTCTGCCTCCAAAAGTAGGGATAAGCATTGATGCTGCAGGAGGGCCTCCTAGTATCAGATGGTATTGTACTACAAGCACAGATTTCCCAACATGAGGCTGGTTTCAGGGAGTCAGAGGCCTAAAATAGGAGAACAGTATTAAAATATGCATAAAAGGAGGATGATAGAGTCCAAAATTTGATCCAAAGGCCTTACCACAAAAAGATTCTGAGATTCAGAAACTCTATATAAAGCTGCAGGTACACATACATAGTGATATATTAAAGAGTTTGAACTGATCCAGTGGAAATGATTCAGGCAATGTTTCCTGAGCCACTGCAGACTGAGAGTGCTACTTTGGAGATTTAATTTCATTTACTGATCTTTGTTCTAACATTTTGTCAAATGTTTCTATAAAGAAAAAAAAAATGAAGCAAAGACAAAGACACTGATAATGAATCTAATTTCTAAAATGAGGAGAACCTGAGTGAGAATTCACTAAAAATAAATCATGCCATTGGGAAGTAGATAAGAATCTCTCCATCGCTTTCCTTTCATATAAGCTACCTTAAAAGAAACGTCTCCTAACATGAAAGGTTTTAAAAATGCAATAAAGATTTGCTGTTTGGAAATTGCTTCTAGAAGTCAATAAAACACTTTCCAGAGAAATGCTACTATACACACGGAGAGACACATAAAGGAGAGAGAAAGAACAGAAACTAGAGCAAAGAAGTGCTCCCTTACCGGAGAGCGGGTCTGAGGCTGTGTGTTCATTGTTTGAGAAGTTTGGGGGTACACCAATGTGGCTGGAGCTGCATTCTGCCCTGAGGGGTAAGCGGCCTGGCAAAGAACAGAGAAAAATGTTAATATACCAAATAATTTATTCAGAGAGAAGTAAATTAAAGGCACCAAAACACACTGTCAGATAAACTGGTGATTACTGTTGAGACAAGGTAGTTAAAATAGACAGATTCCTCTTCTGTTGATAAGAAATGCCTATCAATTTATTCATATGGTGCACAAAACACCACATTCATTTTCTTAAAATACCTCAGCAGAGGAGACCATGATTAGGGCTAAGATTTTGTCATGGATATTTTTAGTAGAAGTCAGAGACAGCTCACAGGTTTCAATGAATTTTTCTTTATTGCCCATGACATGTCCGTGACTTTTACTAAAAATATCCATGATAAAATGGGAAGGGGCTGGGCAGCTGCGGGGTGGTTGGGAGCTCCAGGGCCCCCACCACCTGTGGGGGCTCAGAGCTCCAGGGTCCCTCTGCCCCCCATGGTGGTGCGGAGCTGCAGAGAGTCCCTCTGCCCCTTCCCCGTGGTGGGAGCTGCAGGGATCTCCCCTGCCACCACCACAGAGGGGAACTGCGGGGATCCTCCCCATGGCGGCTGGGGTCTGTGGGGATCCCCCTGCCTCACCGCAGCAGAGAGCTGTGGAGATCCTCCTCCCACAGCTGGGTAGCTGCAGGGATCCCCCTGCCACTGCTGCAGCCAGGGAGCTGCGGGGGTCTCCCTGCCCAGTCATGGCAGCCAGGTTGCTGAAGTCACAGAGGTCTTTGGAAATCCTGGATTCTGTGACTTCCACAACCTCCATGGCAAAACTGTAGTCTTAATCATTATGAACAGTGTTTATCAATTTAAAAGCTCTGCATTGTTTGAATCCTCTGGTCCACATGCTGATTTTGATACAATTTACTATAAATTTCTGAGAAAACTTAGAATAACGATGTGCTGCTGACAAATGCTCCAAAATAAGACAGATGACAAAAAATTAAGTGGCATGCAACTACACCTCTACCCCAATATAATGCGGTCCTTGGAAGACAAAAAATCTCACCGCATTATAGGTGAGACCACATTATATCAAACTTGCTTTGGCTCTCCCTGTTCCTTGTTCCCTGACCGCTCCCTCCAGAGACCCCCATCCCTAATCACCCCCAGGACCCCACCCCTTACCCAACCCCCCTGCTCCCAGTCCCCTGACTGCTCCGACCCCTAGCCACAGCCCCCACCCCTTGACAGGCTCTCACCGGCAGCAGCAGGAAGCGGAGCAGCTCGGCCCCAGCCCGCTCCACTCCACTACTCCGCTTCCCGCCGCCAGTGAGTGTGGGGAGATTGGGGAAAGGACACCCCCTCACACACTCACCGGCAGTGGGAAGTGGAGCGATGCGACCCCAGCCTGCTCCACTTTCCTTGCCCCGGCCGTGTTGCTGGGGGGAGGGTTGGGGAAAGGTCCTGCACTCACCTGCGGCAGGAAGCAGAGTGCCACGGCTAGGAGCTGGCAGAGTGGAGCTGGCTGGGGCAGAGCTGCCGCAGCCGGTAAGAGCAGGGAGGTTGGGGAAAGGACTCCCCACTCCGCACTCACCGGCGGCGGGAAGTAGAGCAATACGGCCCCAGACTGCTCCACTCTCCTTGCCCAGGCCCCAGCCATGTGGCTGGGTGGAGGCGGAGAGGTCCTGCACTCACCTGCAGTGGGAAGCAGAGCAACGCAGCCCCAGTCTGCTCCATTCTGTTAACTCCTAGCTGCAGTGCTCTGCTTCCCATCGCAGGCGAGTGCAGGGAGGTTGGGGAAAGGACGGCCTCCCATACTCACCTACGGCGGGAAGCGCCATGGCTGGGAGTTAGCAGAGTGGAGCAGGCTCAGGCTCCGTTGCTCCTCTTCTGCTGCCGCCAGTGAGTGCGGGGGGATCCCCTCCCCGGAGCAACATGGCTGGGGACAGGGCAAGGGAAGCAGAGCAGGCTGCTCTCGGCCCCCCATCTGGGACTGTGGAGCCCCCAAAAGTGCCCCCCCCACAGCTCCTGCCTCCTAGACCCTGGGAGGTGGAGAGGGAGCCCCTGACTGCCCCCGAGACCCTCTGCCCCTTATCCAACCCCTCAGTCCCAGCCTGGCCCAGCACCCTTAACACACTGCTCAGAGCAGAGTGTCAGAGCTTTACCGCCTTGTATGCGAACCCGCCTTATATTAGGTTGCACTATGTCGAGGTAGAGGTGTAGTATAAGTCACTGTCCTTATAAAGAACAGGAGTACTTGTGGCACCTTAGAGACTAACAAATTTATTTGAGCATAAGCTTTCATGGGCTACAGCCCCACTTCATCGGATGCATGTAGTGGAAAATACAGTAGGAAGATATATATATATACACAGAGAACATGAAACAATGAGTGTTACCATACACACTATAAGGAGAGTGATCAGTTAAGGTGAGCTATTATCAGCAGGAGAGAAAAAGAACTGTTTATAGTGGTAATGAAAATGGCCCATTTCTAGCAATTGTCAAGGAGATGTAAAGAACTTGGGGGGGGGGGGAAGATAAGTATGGGGAAATAGTTTTACTTTGTGTAATGACCCATCCACTCCCAGTCTTTATTCAAGCCTAGTTTGATGGTGTCCAATTTGCAAATTAATTCCAATTCAGCAGTCTCTCACTGAAGTCTGTTTTTGAAGTTTTTTTATTGTAATATTGCAATGTTTAGGTCTGTAATCGACTGACCAGGGAGATTGAAGTGTTCTCCATCTGGTTTTTGAATGTTATAATTCTTGATGTCTGATTTGTGTCCATTTATTCTTTTACACAGAGACTGTCCGGTTTGGCCAATGTACATGGCAGAGGGGCATTGCTGGCACATGATGGCATATATCACATTGGTAGATGTGAAGGTGAATGAGCCTCTGACAGTGTGGCTGATGTGATTAGGTCCTATGACGGTGTCCCCTGAATAGACATGTGGACAGAGTTGGCAACGGGCCTTGTTGCAAGGATAGGTTCCTGGGTTAGTGTTTTTGTTGTGTGGTTGTGTGATGTGCAGATATAGACTAACACGGCTGCTACTCTGAAACCTGTCCTTATAAAGTGTTCAGAACATATCAAAATGACCTAAAGCTGTTATAGGCATATGGGGGCAGACCCGCTGCTGATATAAAGTTACACCAGCAGAGAATATGCCCAATGGTACTTATTTCAAAAGTAAGAGTAACTTGGAGTAGTACAGTTATGACAATTGTAGGTTTTTTACACTAGAAATTTCAGAACATTCTACTTAAAAACCTAAATTAAAAAAGCTTTACTTTATCATGTAATTTATTCTCCATCACTCACTCCTTAATAGATGTATTATATTGTTAAGCCATTTAATGATGACACTGCCCAACTGCAGCACTGCCACTGATAGATAATTATCAGCCTTACTATTATCAAAGCAGTTTTTCTTTTTTTCTCAGTTTTAAATTCCTTAATAAACTGTGATGCAAATCTGTTAATTAAAACACAACAACCTGCATTCATTATAATGCTGATGAAAACACTGAATTAAGAGCACAGATGACCTAAGTCCTATTGAATCACAGAAACTCTTAGAGCAGTGTTTCACAACTCGTGTGTTGCAACGAAGGGTGAATCACACAAGGGAATTAGGGGTCATGAGGGATCAAAAATTATATTACTATCTAAAGCAAAGAAAATTCACTACCCTATTCCTCACACACTCAAAAAAGATCAAGTGTTCTCCATCAGTTTCTCTAAACACACACAAATACATCATATAGGCTAATTGCTGTTACTGGATTTTTTTATTCTTTTCACATTTACTTTTTTAGTAAATGTAAGAGGGTAGAGAATTTTTTTACTTTGAATAAGGGATTGCCAAATTCCAAAGGCTGAGAAACACTGCCTAGAGCATACACAGTACTAATGCAAAGTTGCCCCCGCATGCCCTGCTAAAGTACCTCAACTTTGATCAACCTTCTCAGGGTCACCAGCAAATAGTTTCAGTTGCGATGATGATTTGTGATATGACCAGAGGTCAACAAATCATTTCACACAGGCCACCAAACAGCTATCATATGGTAACAACTTTCATTCACTACTAATCAAAGTCAATTTTGAATCAAGGTCTTGGAAATAAGAGGATACCTATCCCAAGCTGCCCAGCCTTCAAAATAAATGTTCTCTTTGCATTTCTGTGAGGATTGGGTTGCTTATTTGTTTCTCTCTAACAACTTAATGTTTAACATCATAATATTTAGCTCTTCAGTACCACTATCCCACACTGGGCAAACTTCACGGTCCACCGTAATAACATTATTTCTGAAATGGCCCCTCTAGCATGGCATCTGGGGCACTGTAAAGCACATTCAAGAACACAAATGCGACAATCTGTTTTAAAATCTCCATTATTTTTGGTATTTCCTGAAGATAGAGGTAGTATCACAAGGTACCATTATGAAGGGCATCAACGGCTGACTCTGAAGCTTTCAAGACTGGGAATGTCACAATGCACAGCCCAAGCAGGGAAGCACTTGTTATCACTCTTGAATAAGTACTTGGTTTGAGTCTCCCATGTGAATGGTTCCTCAGTGATGACTATCTCTATGCCAAATTGAGACTTTCAAATTACAGCCATTTCGGTTAGTTTAAGGCTCACTATGATCCATGTTCAGCTGAAGATTTCAAAGGGAATGAATCAGAATATAAGTAAGGAGCGAAGTACAGACAATTACTGTTTTGTAAAATTTTGAAAATATCTATTGTGTGTGTTTTAATGGGCACATTAAAAAATAAAATTTGTGAAGTGCTTAAAAACTTAAGTAGCATTTTTTTGCATGTGGAATTCCTGTGAATTCATGGTGCAAGCTGCAGCAATTCTAAAGGAGCCACTTCTGGTCTCTATATTCAACACTCTAAATATTGAAATTCATGAGTAGGTCGACAAAAGCAATAAAGAAAAGTCTGCTTCAATCCCCACTGTGATGCCTGAAGGATGGGTTTAGGGGCACTAGCCCTCAACCACTGCTCAGTGCATCTGAACAACGGATTTAAATGATCAGACTAAGGCCATGTCTACATTATAGCCTATGTCAGCAAAATTTATGTTGCACAGGGATGTGAATATTCTACCACCCCTACCCATCCCCCGCAACATAGCATAGTCCCTTACAAAATAAAATGGGTTTAATGGTGTGCAGTCTGTGTCTGATGAACTAATAAAACTGATGATAAACATGGAGGGAATTGTTTAGTAAATTTCCCTACGGTCAAAATGAACTTTAAGTCACTTTGCTGGCCCCGCAATGCATTCCAAGTTAAATTCAAACTTTTGTCCTTTTCTTCCAAACTCTTCACCATGTAGCCACTGCCTGCATCTCAGACCTGGTCTTCCTTTTGCAATTCTCACCCTACCTACTCTGCTCTCTCTGTGTCACCATCCTCTCCTCTTTGTCTTTGACTAATTTTTGAGGCTTCCACTTTTGCTAGGAAGGTAGGGCTATCAAGCGATTAAAAAGATTAATCATGATTACTCATGCTGTTAAAAATAGAATACCATTTAAATATTTTGGGATGTTTTCTACATTTTCAAATTTACTGACTTAAATTACAACACAGAATACAGTGCTTACTTTATATTTATTTTTAATACAAATATTTGCTCTGTAGAAAACAAAACAATAGTATTTTTAGGGCTGCATTCTGTGTTGTAACTGAAATCAAAATGTATATTCATTTGTTACAAATATTTGCACTGTAAAAATGATAAAACAAAAGGAACAGTATTTTCCAATTCACTCATACAAGTACTGTAGTGCAATCTGTTTGTCATGAAAGTGCAACTTACAAATAAATATAGATTTTTTTTTGTCACATAACTGCACTCAAAAACAAAACAATGTAAAACTTCAGAGCCTACAAATTCACTCAGTCCTACTTCATGATCAGACAATTGCTAAGAGAAATAAGTTTGTTTACATTTACAAAAGATAATACTGTCCTCTTCTTATTTCTAGTGTCACCCAGAAGTCAGAACAGGCATTTCCATGGCACTTGTGTAGCCAGCACTGCAAGGTATTTATGTGCCAGATATGCTAAACATTCGTATGCCCAGGGTGGGTTCAAAGATGTTTTGCGCCCTAGGCGGAACTTCCACCTTGTCCCCCTCCCCGAGCCCTGTGGCAGCTCTCCGCCGCCCCCCTGCCCTAAGGTGCCCCCCCGCAGCAGCTCCCCCACTCCGCCCTGAGGTGCCCCCCCCACAGCAGCAGCTCCTTCCGGCCTGGGGAGCCATGCGGCAGCTCTCCACTCCAGCTCACCTCTGGTCCGCCTCCTCCTCGAGCACACCGTCACCCCTCCATTTCTCCCGCCTCCCAGGCTTGTGGCGCCAATCAGCTGTTTGGCACCGCAAGCCTGGGAGGGGAAGAAGCAGAGCGGGGCAGCATGCTCAGGGGAGGAGGCGGAGCAGAGGTGAGCTGAGGAAGGGAGGAGTTCCCCTGCGTGCCGCCCCCCCTCTACTTGCTGCAGGCGGCCCTCCCCGCGCCTCCCGCCCCAGGTCCCTCCGCCTAAATGCCGACGACAACCGGGGCAGCCGAAGATCCGGCCACCGTGGTCGCCGCCGAAGGACCCGAAATGCCGCCCCTCAAATGCTAGTGCCCTAGGCGACCGCCTAGGTCGCCTGATGGGTTGCACTGGCCCTGCGTATGCCCCTTCATGCTTCGGCCACCATTCCAGAGGACATACTTCTATGCTGATGACGCTCCTTAAAAAAATAATGCATTAATTACATTTGTGATTGAAGTCCTTGGGGGAGAATTGTATGTCCCCTGCTCTGTTTTACCCATATCCTGCCATATATTTCACATTACAGCAATCTCAGCTGATGACCCAAGATTTGTTGTTCATTTTAAGAACACTTTCACTGTAGATTTGACAAAATGCAAAGACGGAACCAATGTGAGATTTCAAAAGATAACTACAGCACTGGACCCAAGGTTTAAGAATGTGAAGTACCTTCCAAAATATGAGAGGGACAAAGCGTGGAGCATGCTTTCAGAAGTCTTAAATGAGGAACACTCTGATTCGGAAACTACAGAATCTGAAGCACCAAAGAAGAAAAATCAACCTTCTGCTGGAGGCATCTGACTCAGAGAATGAAAATTAACGTGTCAGTCTGCACTGCTTTGGATTTCTATCAAGCAGAACCTGTCATCAGCATGGATGCAGGTCCCCTGGAATGGTGGTTGAATCATGAATGGACATATGATTTTTTAGCATATCTGGCATGTAAATACATTGCAACGCTGGCTACAACAATGCCACGAGAACGCCTGTTCTCACTTTAGGTGACTTTGTAAACAAGAGGCGCACAGCATTATCTCCTACAAATGTAAACAAACTTGCTTGTCTGAGCGATTGGCTGAACAAGAAGTAGGACTGAGTGGACTTGCAGGCGCTAAAATTTTACATTGTTTTATTTTTGAATGTAGTTTTTTGTACATAATTCTACATTTGTAAGTTCAACTTTCATGATAAAGAGATTACACTACAGTAGTTGTATTAGGTGAATTGAAAAATACTATTTCTTTTGTTTTTTTTATATTGCAAAATATTGTAATAAAAAATAAATATAAAATGAACACTGTACACTTGTATTCTGTGTTGTCCTTCAAATCAATATATTTGAAAATGTAGAAAACATCCAAAAATATTTAAATAAATGGTATCATATTATTGTTTAACAGTACGATTAATCCTCCAATTTGTTTAGGTCACTCTTGGACCTACCCCTACCCTCCAGCGTATCTACCTCTCCCCCCAGCTTAGTGTCAGCCATGAACTTGCTGAGGGTGCAGTTAATCCCATCAGCCAGATCATTAATAAAGATGTTGAACAAAACTGTCTCCAAGACCGACCCCTGCGGCATTCTGCTTGATACCGGCTGCCAATTAGATATCAAGCCGTTGATCACTACCTGTTGAGTCCGATAATCTAGCCAGCTTTCTATCCATCTTATAGTCCATCCATCCAATCCATACTTTTTTAACTTCCTGGCAAGAATACTGTGGGAGACCGTATCCAAAGCTTTGCTGAGTCAATATATATCACATCCACCTCTTTCCCCATATCCGCAGAGCCAGATATCTCATCATAGAAGGCAATCAGGTTGGTCAGGCGTGACTTGTCCTTGATGAATCCATATTGACTGTTCATTATCACCTTCCTCTACTCTAAGTGCTTCAAAATAGTTTCCTTGAGGAACCTGCTCCATGACTTTGTTGGGGACTGAAGTAAAGCTGTAGTTCCCCGGGTTCACTTTCTTCCTTCTTTTTAAATACAGGCACTATATTTGCCTTTTTCCAATCATCTGAGACCTCCCCCAATTGCCACGAATTTTCAAAGATAATGGCCAATGGCTCTGAAATCACATCAATCACAGGCTCTGCAACTCCCTCAGCATCCCTGGATGCATTAAATCTGGACCCATGGACTTGTGCATGTCCAGCTTTTCTAAATAGTCCTTAACCTGTTCTTTCACCACTGAGGGCTGCTCAACTCCCCCCTATACTGCGTTGCCCAGTACAGCAGTCTGGGAGCTGACATTGTCTGTGAAGACCGAGGCAAAAAAGCATTGAGTACGTTGGCTTTTTCCACATCATCTGCCTGTTCAATAAGGGCCCCACACTTTCCCTGACCACCTTCTTGTTACTAACATACCTGTAGAATCCCTTCTTATTACCCTTCACATCCCTTGCTAGCTGCAACTCCAATTGTGCTTTAGCCTTCCTGATTACATCCCTGCATGGTCTAGCGATATTTTTATACTCCTCCCTAGTCATCTGTTCAAATTTCCACTTCTTGCTAGCTTCCTTTTTGAGTTTAAGCTTACTGAAGATTTCACTGTTAAGCCAAGCTTGTCACCTGCCATATTTGCTATTCTTTCTGTACATCAGGATGGTTTGTTCCTGCATCCTCAATAAGGCTTATTTAAAATACAGTCAGCTCTCCTGGACTCCTTTACCCCTCATATTAGCTTCTCAGGGGATCATGCCCATCAGTTCCCTAAGGTAGTCTAAGTCTGTTTTTCTGAAGTCCAGGGCCTGTATTTTGCTACTCTCCTTTCTTCCTTTTGTCAGGATCCTGAACTCAACCATCTCATGGTCACTGCTGCCTAGGTTGCCACCCACTTCTACTTCCCCTACCAATTCTTCCCTGTTTGTAAGCAGCAGATCAAAAGGCACATGGCCCCTAGTCGGTTCCTCCTGCACTTGTACCAAGAAGTTGTCCCCAATACTCTCCAAAAACTTCCCAGATTGTCTGTGCATTGTTGTACTGCTCTCCTAGCAGATGTCAGGGTGATTGAAGTCACCCATTAGAACCAGGTCCTGTGATCTGGAACCAGTTAGTTGTCTGAAGAAAGCCTCGTCTACCTCATCCTTCTGATCCGGTGGTCTATAGCACATGCCCACCACAACATCACCCTTGTTGCTTTAGCCTCTAAACTTAACCTAAAGACTCTGAACAGGCTTTTCTCCAGTTTCATACTGGAGCTCTGAGCAATCATACCGCTCTCTTACATACAATATAACTCCTCCACCTTTCCTCCTGTGCGTCCTTCCTGAACAGTTTATACCCATCCATGACAGTTCTCCTGTCATGTGAACTGCCCCACCAAGTTTCTGTTATTCCAATCACATCGTAGTTCCTTGATTGTGCCAGGACTTCCAATTCTTCCTGCTTGTTTCCCAGGCTTCTTGCGTTCGTGTACATGCATCTAAGATAACTAGCTGATTTCCCTACTTTCTCAGTATGATTATAGTATGAATCAGGAGGCTTCTCGTCTTGTACCCTCCTCCCTGTGTTTCCTCCTGGTATCCCACTCCCAAACTTACCTCTGGGCTTAGGTCACAATCCCCCAGTGAACCTAGTTTAAAGCCCTCCTCACTAGGTTAGCAAGCCTGCCTGAAAAGATGCTCTTCCCTCTCTTTGTTAGGTGGATCCCATCTCTTCCTAGCAATCCTTCTTCCTGGAACAACATTCCATGGTCGAAGAATGCAAAGCCCTTTCTCCAACACCACTTGCGTAACCATGCATTTACTCCCACAGTTTGACAGTCCCTACCTGGGCCTTTTGCTTCAACAGGGAGAATAGACGAGAACATGACTTGTGCATCAAACTCCTTTATCCATCTTCCCAGAGCCACGTAGTCTGCAGTGATCTGCTCAAGGTCATTCTCAGCAGTATCACTGGTGCCCACATGGAGAAGTAGGAAGGGGTAGTAGTCCAAGGTCTTGATCAGTCTTGGCAAACACTCCGTCACATCTTTTAAGACTCCGTATTGCTCTTTTAAGACTTCTGATAGCATGCTTCACACCTCATCCCTCTCAGATTTTGGAAGGCACTTCAGATTCTTAAATGTTGGGTCGAGTGCTGTAGCTATCTTTAGAAATCTTACATGGGTACGTTCTTTGCATGGGTCATCATCCGAGACTGCTATAACACTAAATATATGACAGAATATGGATAAAACAGAACAGGAGACATACAATTCTCCTCCAAGTAGTTCAGTCACAAATTTAATGAATACATTATTTTTTTAAACAACCGTCATCAGCTTGAAAACATGTCCTCTGGAATGGTGGCCAAAGCATGAACGGGCATACAAATGTTTAGCATACTTGGCATGAAAATACCTTGCAATGCCAGCTACAAACTCACAATGCCAACACCTTTTCTCATTTTCAGGTGACATTGTAAATAAGAAGTGGGCAGCATTCTCCCCCATAAATGTAAACAAACTTGTTTGTCTGAGTGATTGGCTGAACAAGAAGGACCGAGTGGACCTGTAGGCAAGTTTTACATTGTTTGGTTTTTGAGTGTAGTTATATTTCTAAGTTTCACTTTCACAATAAAGAGATTGCATTACAATACTTGTATGAGGTGAATTGAAAAATACTTATAATTTTTACAGAGCAAATACTTGTAATAAAAAATAATATAAAGTAGGCACTGTACACTTCATATTCAGCGTTGTAACTAAAATCAATATATTTGAAAATGTAGAAAAACATCCCAAATATTTAATAAATTTTAATTGGTATTCTATTGTTTAACAGTGAGGCCACGTCCACGCTACAGAGTAAAATCGAAATTAATAAAATCGATTTTATAAAACAAGTTTTATAAAATCGATTTTACGCGTCCACACTAGGGCACGTTACTTCGGTGGTGTTAGTCCATGGTCCCAGGCTACCATCGATTTCCGGAGCAGTGCACTCTGGGTAGCTCAGTAAAAGAATGGGACCAATAACTTCGATTTCCGTCCACACTAACCCTAAATCGATATAGTAATATCAATTTTAGGGTTACTCCTCTCGTTGAGCAGGAGTACAGAAATCGATTTTAAGACCCCTTAAAATCGATTTTAAGTGCCTTGTAGTGTGGACGGGTACAGCGTTAATCGATTTAATGCTGTTTAAATCGATTTAACGCTGTAGTGTGGACCAGGCCTGAGAGTAAAACTGCGAGTAATCACAGGGTGGATAAAATCGATGATTTGTTAAAAATCGGATTTTCTTTATTTAAATTGGATTTTGTTGATAAAATGCTTTTTGAAGAAAACACCTATCTAAAGATAATTTTAATTAAGATACATTATAGCTCAAAGATATCTCACCATGGAATAGCGATTATAAATTTTAATTCTATAGTATGAGACAATATATTCTTGTAATGCTTAAGAAAAGTTTTATGAATGAGTTTCAATAGTCCATGGATTAGGGATCCAATTTTATGGGGTTCCAGGGGCTTCTGTATAGATTATTTAGGTTAATATTTCTATCCACCCAATGGGACTCAGTGCTCAGTCTAGAAGATACCATCAGAGATGCTTAGTTTTGCAGTTCTCAAACTGTAGATTTGTGTCTCCAGAGATAACAAGCTTGTTAACAGCAAAATTGTTTTTAAATAAATAAATAAATATAGAGAGGTGAGAAATAACAGACCTCAACAATATTGTCCCTCTGCAAATTTGCATACATAGAGTCAATCTCTTATCTCTAAAAGTGCATAGTTTCAAAAAGCTCAATAAAAAGATGATTGCTGGGGGCAGAATAGATCTGGACAAGGAGAAGAAGTCTGGAGATAAATGTGAGAAGGGAGGAACAAGCAGTAGAAACAAAAGTGAAATTGTTTGAGCAGCATATTCCACAAGTCTTGAGATCTTTCTGAGCACAGCCTTCATTTATTTGAGATCTACCATACCATTCTCTCACTAGAAGGGAAAACATATAATGGCAGCAGGACATAAGAGAGACCATTTGGGAATATTTTAATTAAGTTCCTCTACCTGTGGGTAACAGGCATGCGTGCAAAATGCAAACAGTGCAACAAAGAAATGCAAGGCCTGGTTGCCTGAATGAAACAAAATCGTGAGAAGTGCTCCTTCAAGCTGCGTTGAAGATGACGAAAGGAACGTGTCTGTACATGCAGGACCTTCAGGTTGGTAAAAAAAAAATTATTTCATACTTCTTTCTTAAGGACTGCCTGTCTTCCTGCTGGACTATTCTTGAATTCTCATGTTTGAGCAAAAAATATAGCTGTTACTCTATCATTTTAGATGAAGTTGTAATAAAAAATAAATAGCTGAAATAGGCAGATCTTCCTTTACAAATTCACCTTGAAAGTAGTACTGAGTGTCAGTAAATAGAATAAGTAATACTAAATGAGCAGTATGGTAATAATAATTAAATAACTGCATTGACTTATTTTGTTTAGGAGAATCCTTCCTCAACATACAGGATTCTGAAGACTATCCACCTTCAAAATCACCATCATTTTCTATAGTTTCAGAGTCATCTGCCAATGATAGTGTTTCAGCCACATCATGTATGTCACAGAGCCACAGTATATACGTCTGTTAGTCTATAAAGTGCCACAGGACTCTCTGCTGCTAGTATATCGCCTGTAGAAAAAAGCAAAAAAAAATCTCCATCATCCAGAAACAACCATAGATAAGTTTTTTATAAGAACCAGCAGATTACAAAAAGAGGTAATTGATTAAAAAAATGCCCGGTTTGTTTATGCAACAAACTCTCCTTTCCGTATGATTGAGACCCCATACTTCATTAACATAGCTCAGCCATTAAGACCAGGATACAGTCCACCCAACAGAGCAGATATCACAGGCAAATTGCTGGATAAAGTATATGAAAGAAAAATTGAGCAGTGTGCAAAAGGTCTAGAGGGTGAAATTGTTAACCTGAGTCTTGATGGGTGTAGTGAAGTCCACAATGTTCCTGTTGTATGTGCTTGTGTGACAACAGAAGGGAATGTCTTCATTACAGAAACAATTGATACATCAGGAAGCAGCTTACTTACAGAAACAATTGACACATCAGGAAATGCACACACAGCAGGAGGGGATGGATAGCTCTGTGATTTGAGCATAGGCCTGCTAAACCCAGGATTGTGAGTTCAATCCTTGAGTGCGCGATCTCGGGCAAAAATCTGTCTGGGGATTGGTCCTGCTCTGAGCAAAAAATAGAGTTGTTACTCTATTATTAATGTCTGTCTGGTGATGTTCTCCTCCTGAGGTTCCTTCCAATCCTGATATTCTATGAATACTTACAAGAAGTAGCAATAACTACTATAGCAAAAGCTATAACAAACCGTGAAAAAACATTCAAATGTCAAGTATGCAGCTTGGTCACAGACAATGCTGCAAATGTATCCAAGATGAGAAGAAATTATTTAGAAGAGAGTGAAGAGAGTCCCAAGCTAATAACATACGGTTGCAGTGCTCATTTGATGCACCTCCCTGCCAAAGATTTTAGTGTTCCAGAAATAAAGGCTAATGTTGAAATTGCAAAATGCTTCTGTAATAACCACTTTGCAGGAGGGAAAAAGTGGGATAAACCAAGCTAACTCTCCCACAAGATGTGCAATGGAACTCAGTAGTGGACTGTTTTGAGCACTGTATCAAGAACTGGCCTAATCTGATAACAGTTTGTGAACAAAATTGTGAAAAAACAGATGGCACTGTCACAGCTAAAGTTCTCAACATTGGGCTTAAGAGACATGCTGAGTACCCTGAAGCCTATTTCTGTAGCCTTGAACAAAAATGCAGGGAAATAGCTGTTTTATTGCTGATGCTGTTGAAATTTGGAAGGAACTGAATGCGATCTTAAAAAGAGAAATATGCAATGACAGAGTTAAATTACAAACATTAAAAAAACAAATGGGACAAGCACTATCTCCAGCTCATTTTCTTGCAAATATTCTCAATACTCGGTACCAGGGTCAAACCTTAACAGCTGAAAAAGAGGAGTTGTCTATGACATAGACATCCGACAATCATCCCTCCATGATGCCAACTATAATAAACTTCAGAGCTAAGGGTGAACCATTCAAGAAATATATGTTTGCTGATGATCTTTTAAATAAAGTCACACCAGTGAACTGGTGGAAGTCACGTAAGCACTTGAATTCAGAGACTGCTGAAGTGATAATCTCACTTTTAACAGCAGTAGCTTCTTCTACCAGTGTAGAAAGAATACTTTCTTCCTTTGGACTAATTCATTCCAAATTGAAAAATCATTTGGGATCTGAAAAAGCAGGAAAGCTTGTTTTTCTTTTCCAGATTATGAGCAAACAGGAAAATGAAGGTGAAGACAACGGAGTTAGCTGCAGAAGCCAATATTTTAAGTTTCTCATGTTGACCTTCCTGACATAGTCGATTTAATTTTTTTTAAATATTTCATTTAACTATTTTAGTTAAAACCAGTTTTAACAAAAACAAACCTGAATGTTTAACTTGAACAAACAAATTTCAATGTTTAACTAAATTCAAAAATTCATATGCTTGTATTGTTAAAATATTATATGTTTGCTGTTGAAGAAAAAATCCAGAATACATAACATTTTTGTTTTAGTTAAATAAAACAATTTAAATGTCTGTCTGGTGATGTTCTCCTCCTAATACAGCATAGAAAGAAAATCCTCCAAATATTAATGGTTAACCTGTTGAATTGGAGATATTTATGAAGTCATTGGGAGGTGAAATATCTGCTTCAATTACCTTTGTTAAATGAACTAGCCAAACAATCATTCATTTTCTGATATAGCTGCAAAACTAATCTGAAAAGTTTTCAAAATAAATCACTTTAAAAATGTATAGTGTGTACCTTCTAAAATCAAACCTAAATCTATCTCTGAGTTGTGAAGAATGTGTTTTCCAACAAGAATGCACTTTTATGTAGAAATCCATGATTAAATTGAGTCTTCCTGACTAGATTTAATACATTAATTTAAATTTAAATTAAATCCACCCTGATTAATCACAATTAGTTTTTTAAACCTGATTAATTTTTTGAGTTAATCATGTGAGTTAACTGTGATTAAATCAACAGCCCTACTGGAAAGCCTTCCCCCAACATGCCACTGTCCTCATCTCATCCAAATCCCTCCTCAGAAACAACTTCTGTTTTCTCACATATGAAACATGAAGAAATAGAAAGTTAGTATAAACAAAACAAAACCACCCAGGTGTGTCTGTGCCTTTCTGCATAATCATGAGATCTTACTGTCACCCTTGTCTTTAATCTCCCCTACATTACTGTGTCATTCAAATTTAGACTCTATGCTCTCTGAGGCAAGGACCACATCTTACTTTGACACAGTGCCTAGTACATATTTGCATACCAAGAAATCCATAACAATAATATGACTTCAGAATGATTACCTTTCAGTAGCGTCTTTCAGGAGAAGACGCTGGGACTGTGACAGAGAAAACCATAATTAGAGGGGACGCTGCAAATTAAACATGAAAGGCCAGATTCTCTGTTGCTCCTTTCCTGTGTTGAATGTAGGAAACAAGCAGGGAATAATTTTATGCTACCTATACATCTCCCAAATTCTGGCCTGAGCCAGGGCCTCAACATTTCTTTTTTCACCCCAGTGTAAAATTCCTCCTTAATGTTCCTGCTGGTAAAAAATTAATTAAAAATATGCACAAATATTTTACGTAAAGAATCTGAGTACCTGGTGCCTCAACTTAGTAAATTTCCGTTTCTGACTCATAAGGCAATGGGGGTAACTTGAGAGTAAGCGAAAGTATTCCTATCTCAAACATAGCTAGAGATACCTGCCTCTACAATACTTCCAGATTCTGCTGTCCCAGGGATCAAGCTTCAGATAAGAACTCTGATCTCCCAGTGGGTGACAGCCTCAGTGACATTATAAGAAAAATAACTTGTAACTGCAATGCTCCTATTACATAATTAAACAAACAGGATCATCTACCAACAACAACTGGTTTTCATGTTACTCTAGAGTCACCCAGATACATTAAAATTTCACCTTTCAGAAAACAGCTGATGATCCAGAAGGGAATGCATAACACTGAGTTTATCATTGGGTCTTTGTTGCAATTTAGAAACTCCTGAGCTGCATCCAGCAGTACTAGGATGCTGACAGGGCCCCCAAAGCAAATAAGACCTATTTCCATATTCAGGGTGCAGGAAGTCTTATAAATCTGTGTGCGGAGTAACAAACATTCAACACTGTAAAATGGCTTTGATAAAAGTTGCATTCTAATTAGATAACTAGGCTTCTAAACCCAAATTATCTTCCTACAAATTTCCACATTGGGGACTATGATGCCTCTCTACAACTGATCATGATGCCAGTCCACAAAATATACACTTTAAATTTTTTTATTAAATAATTATATGATCGTTTTGAAATGTATATCACCCTTCTGATACATATACCTCTTTTTCCATGGGACCACAGCTACATATGCTGATTGTGATGGGTTCTCCCCAGGGTGCTACCAGGAACTAGGGTACCACTGAGCCTGCCTGACCCACCAGCCTGGGCTTCCTTCACACACTGCATTGCTGTGACAGGGCCTCAAACCCCATCCAGTACACATACAAGTACAGACACACCCAGCTGCAGCTACACACATGCTGAGATCAGCTCTACTTGGGAAGGCTCAGCTAAGGCACCTTTCAGTTCCTAAACTGCGCAACCCCTCTCTGGAGTGTAAACTCAAAATTATATTGTCTTGCATTGCACAGAGAACTGTACAGTGTAAGCTCATGAAATTCACTCCCCCCCACACAATGTGGAGAGGAATATACACAGCTTTCGGCCCTAAGTTGTGATTTCCACACAGTGGTTTTAGACAAAATAAAACAAGTTTATTAATTACAAAAGATAGATTTTAAGTGATTATAAGTGACAGCAAACAGATCAAAGCAGATTACGTAGCAAACAAACAAAAAACGCAATCTAAGCTTAATATACCAAAGAGATTGGATATGAGTAGGTAATTCTCACCCTCATTGTTGATTTAGGCAGTTTTCAGAGATTCTTGAGAGCAAACTGCACTTGCTTGCTAATTAAAAGACCAAGCATTCCTTTCACAGGCTAGCCTGCATTCACCCTTCTCCCCTAGTCCAGTCCTTGTTCCTCAGATCTTTCCAGAAATCATCTTGGGTGGGGAGTCAGTGAAGAACCATGATGATGTTGCTCCCTTGCCTTAAATAGCTTTTCCGTATGGTGGGAACCCTTTGTCTCCCTTCTTGGTTCCCACGCCTGATCAGTGGAAAAACACTGGTATTCCAAGATGGAGTCCAGTACCAGGTGACTTGCTCACATGCCCCTGTAGGGACACAGTAGCCACGATTCAGAGGTTGTTTGTAGTGTCCTGAGAAAGACTCCCTGGTGGAAGATTAGCATCTTCTCAGACCTATTGTTCTCCCCAATGGCCCTTCTCAGCCAACCATCTAAGCTGATTGCATTCTGCCTAGTCAGCATTCCCCAGGTGTAAACACTTTTCTAACAGATGCATAGACAATAGTTCTAATTTCAGATACAAACATGATACATGCATACAAATAGGATAATCATATTCAGTGATTCATAACCTTATCAATGATATCTTACATGACCTATCTTGCATAAAATACATCATAGTTATGCCATAATCATAATAATATTAGGATGAAAAATATGCGGCATAATGCCACACTGATATCACATACAAAAGTGGGGAATGTCTTTGGCAGATCTTGTAGGCTACCCTTCCCCTTTTCTCACGCCCCCTTTCTATCCACTATTTTCCTCCTTGCCTTCCCTGATAACTTCTCTCCTTATCTCATGTACTTTTTGGGGAAACACCCAAATTCCCAAAGCACGGGCTGCATCCTGGCTTGTGAATAAAACACTAATAACTCTCTGCTGCTGCCAAGGTCCCAAACTGTAATACATTAGGCCCTTTGATATTGATTCGTCTCTGCAAAGGCAGCAATGTAGATAATAGACTTTGCTTGTTTAAAACCTCTTTTGGTTATTTACAGCAGAGCAGCATCATTATGTAATTTTAAAAAGTGACTGTTTATCTTCACAGAGACAACTGAAGAGTTACATCAATATCAAAGGTCAGTAGCAACATCATATCATGAAGTTTCAGACAGTGACTGAGGTACCAATTTGGGATTCTCTGCTATTTGCCTAAAAAAGACAGGTGGGGAAAAGACTACGACCTGGCAGTTGATCAGCAGAGGCAGGGAGAGGGCAAAGATAAAGCAAGGGAGAGTCGGGCTGAAAGCAGAACACATATTTTATAAATCACATATCCACTGATCCCCACAATGTCATCAACATATAGGCTCAGGTACCTAGAAAAACAAAGATTGGAAGTGGAAACTAAATAGGCCAAAACAAGAGTCATTTGATGGGTCACATGCATCCAAACCATGCCTGCTTTTGCAAAACAAGGAACAAAACACAAATGACAATATGTACCAATTTCCCCATCTCCTCCAAATATCCCCAATTTTGCCCAATTCTACCAGGTGCTTTTACTTGTTTTTAATTTAAAAGGCTAGATTTCTATCTATTCCACCTAACTAAGAATTTCTAATGTGCCCCATCAACGTGGTACCCAGATAACAATATTCAATGGAAACAGAGCGTGCCAGTATAATAATTAATGAAAATACACTGGCCCTTTAAAACCAAAGGCAAATAAAGCAGTACCAACAGAGCTTGCAGCCCTTCTAGTCCACCATTAGGAAGGTGGAGTTCCTTTCTGATGCTCTAGAGCAGGGGAAGGTAAACTTTTTGGCCTGAGGGCCACACAGCATTTCACAAATTGTATGGAGGGCCGGTTAGGGGAGGCTGTGCCTCCCCAAATGGCCAGGCAGGGCTCAGCCCTGTCCCTGCTTCTTGCCCCTTGATGTCACCCCCCTCCTGGGACTCCTGCCCCATCCAACCCCCCCGTTTCCTGATGGCCCCCCCCAGGACCCTTGCCCCATCCACACACCCCCACTTCCTGTCCCCTGACTGCCCCGGACACCCCACCCGATTCCCCCCCGGCGCCTCATCCAATCCCTCCTCTCACTCCTGACTGCCCCCCCAGGACCCCTGCACCCATTCAACCCAGTTCCCCGCCATGACCCCTATCCACACCCGAGCCCTGACAACCCCCCCAAACTCCTCCGCCCTCTACCCACCCCTCCTGCTCCCTGCCCCCTTACCATGCTGCCATGAGCACCGGTAACTGGCGGCACAGCTGTGACTGGAGCCAGCAACACCACTGCGCAGTACATAGCACTGTGCTGCCCAGAGAATTGCGCCAGTGGCCCGGTGCACTGAGGCTGTGGGGAAGGGGAAACAGCAGGGGAGGGGCCGGGGGCTAGCCTGCCGGGCCAGGAACTCAGGGGCCAGGTAGGAGGGTCCCATGGGCCAGATGTGGCCCACAGGACAGTCTGTCCACCTCTGCTCTAGAGTGTCCCAAAATTGTGCAGTGTTCATCTTATTTCTTTCATTTGCCCTTGAAGTTGCTGTTCTAGAAAACTAGATGGCCTACGTCCTAAGACACGCATCTGTGTCAGCAGGCTAGATAATTGGTGGCAGAGCATAATTCAACCCAAAATGCACTTGGAGATTCTCTGTCTGGAGACTGCCTGACTTTTAACTCTTTCAGTTACTGCAACAAGCAGTCTGGGGTATTTCCTGATTGGTCCTTTCCTCTGCAGGTAGATGGTCAAGACCTGACGTGCCTCAAGGGAGTGGAGTTGTCGCTCCTCTTCTGAAGCATGTGGCTTTGGGAAGAAAACAGGTAAGTGAATGGATTGATTAATGTGAAACTGGAAGATGACCTTTGACAGAAATTTGGGATGCAGGAGCAGGAAGACTTTATCTTTATGGGAATTTGTGAAAGGAGGGTCCGCCATCATGATCCCAAGTTCACCTACCCTTTTTGCTGAAGTGATAGCAACAAGGAAGGTGACTTTCATAGAAAGGAGGGACACAGAGCACAATGCCAGCAGTTGGAAGGGCAGTTTCACAAATATGGACAGAACCAGGTTGACATCCCACTGGGGAGCAATGGGCTGTACAGGAGGGCAGGGTCTAATGAGGCCTTTCCAAAACCTAGAAGTCAACAGGTGTGTAAAGACAGAGTTCCCTTCCACGGGGGTGGGAGGGGATGGAAGGTGCTAACTGCTGCTAGGTGGACCTTAAGAGAGTTGAAGGCAAGACTCGATGCCTTCAAGGACAGGAGATAGTCCAGGAAGAGGGAAATCCTCACCACTTCTGGGGGAAGTCCCGATTGTTGGGCCCAGAAGGCGAAACATTTCCACTTGGCCCAGTAACATCTAGTGAATTCTTTCCTACTGGTAGACAGGATATTTTGCACTTGTGATGAACATGGCCACTCTAGAAAAGATGCCCATCCAAATGCCATGTTATGAGGTGAAGTGCTTGTGGGATTGGGATATCTGATGTCATTGTGCTGCATCAGTAGATCAGGGAAAGCAGAAATGGGAATTGGGGGATGGGTGGACATACAAAGGGGGCTGGGAAACCAGAACTTTCTGGGCCAGCAAAGGGTAATCAGAATGACTGACTGTCTCATCTGATCTTGTGGAGTACTCGTGGTAGGAGCGGGAGAAGAAAGAAGGCATAGTTGATCTGGTCCGACCAGAGGAATGTGAGAGCACCAATGTGAGAGTGGTGATCAAGACCCCTCTGACGCAGTATGTGCTATATTTGTTGTTGGTGGGGGAGGTGAAGAGGTCTCTGGCCGGAGTCCCACATTGGTTGAAGATGTCGTACCATGGTATTGTGGGGTTCCCACTCTTGGTCGATCACAAACTGCTGGCTGAACAAGTCTGAAATCATGTTCTGTGTCCCTGGAAGACAGGCTGCAGATAAGAGGATCTGGTGGGCAATGCACCAAATGCAGAGGGTGACTGCTTTCTGAACACAGAGCAGTCAACTTCTTACCCCCTGCTTGTTGATGTAGCAAACAATGATGGTACTGTCCGACATGATCAGAACATGATCGGAGCAGGTGAATGGGAGAAATGCTTGGCATGCCTTACTAACAGCCCAGAGTTCCAGAATGTTGATGTCGATTCTCCTCCTGCATTCCCGAGGAGTCCATTTTCCATGTCATGCGATCACTTATATGCACTCCCCAGCCTACTAATGATGTGTCAGTGATGATCATCTTGTCTGGTGAGGAGGGGAGAAAATGAACCCCTACACAGACCTGATGTGTGTCCTTCCACCAGGGGAGGGAAGAGAATACCATGGGAGGGACTGTCAACATGAGGTCCATGGTGTGATGTGTGGGCAAGTGTGACCAGGGTCCCAGGGGAGCCACACTGAGGGTACTCAATTAGGCATACTACAAAGAATGGGGCAGATAATCCCCAAAACTGGTGGATATTCCAATACTTAGATTTACCAAGCAAGCATAAAACAACTTTTATAATACCTTATTGGTTACCCAGAAGCCAAAACACAGTTCCCTTATACCAACCAAACCTTGGGCTTCCACCCAAACACTCAAGTCAAATATGATGAGGATTACTGAAAACCTTATTCATCATATAAGAAAGTTCTACCAATCCCAAAGGATCGGATACATTACTTCCCACCCTAATGAATATTCTTACTAACTAAAATTTATTAAAAAAAGAAAAGAGAGTTTATTGGTTGAAAGATCAGTATACACACAGACAGGAGTACAGTTCCCCTGCATAAAGCATCAAGCAGATCTGAGATAAAAAAGATCAGGACCCAAGACACTTTTATACAGTTCCAGGCCTTCTCTTGACAGCACAGAGTCCTTAGGTGAACAACAGGCAATCATCGAGACTTTGAACTAGACACATTTCCTAAGCATCGCTGGTAATTAGCTACACAGATTAATATAAAGAAATTGCCTGTTTTTCACCATTCACAGGTGATTTGCTATATACTTCAAAGAGAGATCAATACAATGATATTACTATATTTACAGTTCATGTAAATGTTAAGATCTCCTTTTGATCTCTGAATTAACAGAAGACAGCATAGACAGGAACTGTTTGATTACATTGTTAACTTCTAACAATATATATACAAATACACAAAACCACAAAAATTATCTACCAATATGTCCCTAAAGATTGAATTTGGATGCTTAACCCTTTCTGGCCATGTGTCACAGTGAGTAAACCCTCTGGAACTACATCTGAAGGCAGCGAAGGTGGAACTGAGCAAAGGTAGTGACATATGTGTATGAGGCCATGTGGCCAAAGAGGGATACGCAAGTCCTGGCTGGGACAGAAGGATTGTTGATGATGCAGGTTCTGATTTCTTGCACAGTAGGTACGCTAACGCTGTGACTGAATTGATGGATGCCGCTATAAAGTCTAGGGATTGTGTGGGGTCCAAGGTTGATTTTTCTTCAGTGAAGTTGACTTCAAGGGAGGAAAGGAGTATGAGCAACATGGAGGTTGAAACTTGGGCTTTACATCTGGATTATGTTGCCAGCAGCCAGTTGTCAGGATAAGGGAAAACAAGGACTCCATAATGCTTGATGTAGGCCACAATGGAAAACACCCTGGTGAAGGCTCTGGGAGCAGTGGTGAGTCCAAAGGGAAGAATCCTGAAACTGAAAGAGCCAACCATGAATCTCAGAAACCGTCTGTAGGCCAGATGAATGTGAAAGTAGGCCTGTAATAGAAAAAGAGAGACTGAGACATGAGGCCTGGCAAAAGGGGCCTGGTATGAGGCTTAAGGGCTGAACTAAAGTAGGCCCCGCTGAGATAAAGCAAAGTTATAGCAGGAGTCAAGCTATGAGCAAAAGTCAGACCCTGTTATGAAGCAGATACTTGCCTGCAGGTTCACTATCCGATACATGAACTTGGCAAGAACAGGGCTGGCATTGCAAAAACACAAGCACTCCTAGGCACTAAGTAAACACATTCCAGAAAGGTAGTACCGGAACATGCCGATACAAGGTTATAGTGGAAACACACTCCCCGAAAATGATACTAGGACACATGGACTCCTCTTAAAGATAAGGTCAGGATGGCAGGATGATGGATAGAGATGTTTTGATCATACCAACATTGAAAGGAAGGTCTTTGATGTATTTTGTACTTCCCTGGGGAAACTAGAGGAATGGAGCCACAATTCCCTCTGCATGACTATGCCAACAGCCATAGAGTGCAATGAATTATCTGCTGCATGTACAGCTGACTGAAGTGATGTCTTCTAAGATTGCCTGGAAGCAGGCCCAGTCTTGCTATAGCAGTTTGTCAGCAAATTCCTTCAGTTTGCTGTAATTCAGGAAATTGTACTTGGCAAGTAATGGTGATAATTCAAAATCCTGAATTGAAGGCTGGCTGAGGAGAAGACCTTCTGGCCCAAAAGGTCCAACCGCTTGCCCTCCTTACTGGATGGAGTGGAACATGGGTGTTGCTGCCTGGAATGTTGTTTCATCATCGCCTGGACCACAAGTGGATTGGGGAGGGGAGTGTACAAGAGAAGAAACTCAGATCTCTTAGCGGGTACATAGTAGTGTTTTCTGCACCCTCGGGGGGGCAGGTGTACATGTGGTCAGTATATGCCAAACTATTCTAGCTGCCTCAAGGATGGCATCATTGATTGGCAGAGCAACTGTACCAGGTGCCGATGAGTGAAGGTTGTCCAGGAGCTTATGCTGAGTGTCTTCGATTTCCTCCAGAGAAACGTGAAACTATCCAGCGACTTTATACAGGAGATCCTGAAATTGACAGAAATCATCAGGGGGTAAGGGGGACACAGAAGCCACTGCCACATCAAGTGAGGATGATGGGTGGGTACTGCGACCAGGTCCTCAATAGGGCCAGCATGACAGATCCGGGGTGGGGGAGGACCCAGTGGCTCCGTAGCAGCTAGAATGGAGGATATTGACACAGTGTAGACAGCCTCTTTGGGTACTCATATTGGCTGTAGGGGATGGATGGTACCTGCCCCTCATCCAATTCCTCCGATGACAAAACTCAGACACTATCAACAGTACCGTCAGAGCTGGTGGAAGTGTGTAGAAAGTCGGAGCGGGGGGTGAGGGATGCCTCAGCTGTGGCATGTCCTGAGTGGAAAATATAGTCTCCCTAGAAGTAGATGGTTCCAGAAAGCGTGGAGATCTCAGCTCTTCCAGGGCAAACACTTCCTGGGGCTCTAGTGCTTTTCCCAACCTCCCTGGTATTAAGGGTACTCTTTCTGTACCTGGAACCAGTACCAGAGTGGTGATCTTCCCCAGAGCGAGCAGTTCTCATGCTTTATGGGGCGCAACACTGAGGGTGTGTACAGTTCGGTACCCAGCACCAGTGGATCCATCAACTTGTGTGGCCTCTTCTTCTATTTGTGCACCTCAGACCATGCTCCCTCCCCAATATTGGAACTTGTGGAAGGAGTGTCCCCTTTCTTAGGTTTAGAGGAAGACTTACTGCCATGCTTATATGTATGCTTCCTTACTTCTGAACTAGGCCCTGCTGTGGGGTCCACAGTGGTGGTACCACCAATGCTGGATTTGGACTCCATAGCCAGAAGCACACTCCTGGCTGTCTCAGGCCAATGTACGGGGTGGGGTTCCCAACTCTGGGTATGACTGCGGCCTTGTGGCGACCTCCATGAGGTGCTTCTTGAGGCAGAGAGCCCAGCCTTCTCGGACAGGGCTCGAGAAGAAGGACTGGCAAATACAACACCTGGATGCAATGTGGGCTTCTCCCAAGAAGTAGAGGCAGCACTGATGTTCATCGCTGACTGAAAAGCAACACAGGCAGGAAGTGCAAATTTTAAAGCTTAGGGTCTTGGGCATAATCCAGTACCCGTATGGTGGGTTTGGTGGAGGTGGGGAGTAACAAGGAAACAAAACTTGAAAGTCCTAAATCCACTCTTGAAAACTAAGACTACTAAAATTCTTTATAAAACAGTGAAAACAGCAAAAATACTATAAAACTAACTATATACAACTAAATTCCTTTTTAAGTGTGTCACACGCAAAAGGACACTAATAGTTCCAATCTGGACCATGCTATGGTGATGGGTGCATTACAAAAGCCTAAGGAGCAGAATGCCCATCTAAAAAATATATTTGACAGCTATTCCATGATAAGGACTTCTTACCTTGTGAACTTTTTGGAATGCACAAAACAGGTGTAGTTTTCCTTTAAACATAATTTTTTAATTAAATACTGCAATGTACAGAAAAAAATTCTCTTTTTCCTGATTCTTTTGAAATGATCTCCGGTACAAGGTTCATGTATCACACTGGAAGGCTAATGAAAAGAGGAGGCTACTCACATGTAACTAGAGGTTCTTTGAGATGTGTGATCCACTGAGGGTTTATGCATGTGTGCCATGCGTCCAGAGCTGGAGAATTTAAAAAGTAATGTTTGTTGGTCCGTGCACATGCCCATGCCTCACCTTCTGGTTTCCTCTGAGGCAATAAAGGGTGGGGCGGACCAACCACATCTCCAGTTCCTTCTCCAGAACAGAGAATCTAAAAGATCCACAGCAGAGGGGAAGGAGTGTGGGAAGTGAAATACAGATAGGTGGACTACACATCTTGAAAAATCTCCAGTTACAGGTAAGTAACCTTCTCTTCCTTCTTTGAGTGATGATACCTATTGTATTCCACTGAGGGTGATTAACAAGCAGTACCTAATTTGGAGGAGGCTGCAAGGAAGAGGACGGAACAGTGGAATGGAGGACAACCACAAGGAATGAGGCTTCCATCACAGAGTTCTGCACCAAGGGACAGTGTGCAGTGAAGATTCCAGATCACAGGTCCTAGTTCTAATGGGGGACTTCAATCACCATGACATCTGCTGGGAGAGCAATACAGCAATGCACCGACAATCCAGGAAGTTTTTGTAGAGCGTTGGGGACAACTTCCTGGTACAAATGCTGGAGGAACCTACTAGGAGCCGAGCTCCTCTAGACCTGCTTACAAACAGGGAATAATTGGTAGGGGAAGTAGAAGTGGGTGCAGTGACCATGACTTGGTTGACTTCAGGATCCTGACAAAAGGAAAAAGGACAGTAGCAAAATATGGACTCTGGACTTCAGAAAAGCAGACCTAGACTCCCTTAAGGAACTGATGGGCAGGATCCCCTCGGAGGCTAATCTGAGGGGGAAAGGAGTTCAGGAGAGCTAGCTGTATTTTAAAGAAGCCTTATTGAGGGTGCAAGAACAAACCATCCCGAAGTGCAGAAAGAATAGCAAATATGGCAGACGACCAGCTTGGCTTAACAGTGAAATCTTCAGTGAGCTTAAACTCAAAAAGGAAGCTAACAAGAATTGGAAATCTGAACAGATGACTAGGGAGGAGTACAAAAATATCGTTAGAGCATGCAGGGGTGTAATCAGGAAGGCTAAAGCACAATTTGAGTTGCAGCTAGCAAGAGATAGGAACGGTAACAAGAAGGGTTTCTACAGGTATGTTAGCAACAAGAAGGTGAACAGGGAAAGTGTGGGCACCTTACTGAATGGAGGAGGGAACATAGTGACAGATGGTGTGGAAAAAGCTGAAATACTCAATGCTTTTTTTGCCTCGGTCTCCACAGACAAGGTCAGCTCCCAGACTGCTGTACTGGGAAACACAGTATGGGGAGGAGCTGGGCAGCCCTCAGTGGTGAAAGAACAGGTTAAAGACTATTTAGAAAAGCTGGACATGCACAAGTCCATGGAAACAGATCTAATGCATCCAAGGATGCTGAGGGAGTTAGCTGATGTGACTGCAGAGCCATTATCTTTGAAAATTCGTGGTGATTGCGGGAGGTCCCTGACAATTGGAAAAAGGCAAATATAGCGCCCATATTTTTAAAAAGGAAGAAAGAGAACCAGGGGAACGACAGATCTCACTTCAGTACCCAGTAAAATCATAGAGTAGGTCTTCAAGGAATCCATATTGAAGCACATGGAGGAGAGGAAGGTGATAAGGAACAGTCAACATGGATTCACCAGGGGAAAGTCATGCCTGACCAACCTGATTGCCTTCTATGATGAGATAACTGGCTCTGTGGATATGGGGAAAGCGGTGGATGTGATATATCTTAACTTTAGCAAAGCTTTTGATACTATCTTCCGCAATATTCTTGCCAGCAAGTTGAAGTATAGATTGGATTAATGGACTATAAGGTGGATAGAAAATTGGCTGGATTGTCAGGCTCAATGGGTAGTGAACAACAGCTCGATGTCTAGTTGGCAGCCAGTATCAAACAGAGTGCCCCAGGGGTCGGTCCTGGGGCCGGTTTTGTTCAACATATTTATTAATGATCTGGATGATGGGATGAATTGCTCCCTCAGCAAGTTTGAAGATGACACTAAAATGGAGGAAGAGGTAGATACGCTGGAGGGTAGGGATAGGGTCCAGAGTGACAGAGACAAATTGGAGGATTGGGCCAAAAGAAAGCTGATGAGATTCAACAAGGGCAAGTGCAGAGTCCTGCACTTAGGAAGGAAAGATCCCATGCGTCGCTACAGGCTGGGGACTGAATGGCTAAGCAGCAGTTCTGCATAAAAAGACCTGGGGATTACAGTGGATGAGAAGCTGGATGAGAGTCAGCAGTGTGCCCTCGTTGCCAAGAAGGTCAATGGCATATTGGGCTGTATTAGTAGGAGCATTGCCAGCAGATCGAGGGAAGTGATTATTCCCCTCTATACCCGCACTGATGAGGCCACACCTGGAGTATTGTGTCCAGTTTTGGTCCCCCCACTACAGAATGGATCTGGAGAAATTGGAGAGAGGCCAGCAGAGGGCAATGAAAATGATTAGGTGGCTGGAGAACATGACTTACGAGGAGAGGCTGAGGGAACTGGGCTTATTTAGTCTTTTAGTGTTGGTGTGTCCCTGCGCCTTCACTTGGAGATTTTTGAAGCAGTACTCATACCGGCCACGCCTGCACAGAGCATGCCCCCCCACTCTGAGTATACCTTAATAGTACGCATGCGTGGCCGGTCTCCTCAATTCCTTCTCTACAACGGAGGCTACCCCAACTCCGAAGTAGAGGGGAGGAGGGTAGGTAGTGGAACACCCACAGGGACACTCATCTTGAAGAACGTCAGTTACTGAACAGGGTGAGTAACCTCCTCTTCTTCAAGAGAGATGTCCCTGTGGGTGCTCCACTCCAGGTGACGTAAAAGCAGTGTGTCTCAAGGAGGTAGGGACTTCAGATCTGATAGGAATGCAGTAGATAATACAGCTCTGCCCAATCATGTATCAGAGAGAGGGCCTTGAGTAAGGGCATAGTGTTTAACAAATGTGTGTTCAGAGGACCAAGTGGCCGCTTTACAGATGTCAGCCAGGGGAACTTTGAGTAAGAAAGCTACAAAGGTAGCTACAGATCTAGTGGACTGAGTTCTGATGCAGGCTGGAGGTGTAACTTTCTTTATCTGACAGCACAATCTGATGCAGTCAGAAATCCAGTTTGAAAGTCTCTGGGTAGAAATAGCTGTCCCTTTGGAATGCTCCGCGATGGAGACAAAAAGTCTAGAAGAGCTTCTAAAAGGTTTGGTTCCATCCAAATAGAAGGACAAGGCCTTGCATACATCTAACGTATACATTGTGGCTTCGAAAGAGTTGGCATGTGGTTTCGGAAAGAAGTTTTGGTAGGTGTATCGGCTCATTAATATGGAATGAGGAATGAATCTTTGGAAGAAACTTGGGGTGTAATCTAAGGGTAACCTTGTCCTTGAAAATAGCGTATATGGTGGATCTGCCATAAGAGCTGCTATTTCTCCTGCCTGTCTGGCAGAGGTAATTGCCACTAAAAATGCTGTTTTCATAGAGAGGTGTAAAAGGGAGCAAGGGGCTCAAATGGTTGTTGAGTTAGGCAGGATAATACTAACTGAAGGTCCCACGGAGGGGTAGGCGGTTAAATGTCTGGGTATAGGGTTTGGAGTCCCTTGAGGAAATGCCCAGTGATCAGATGAGCAAAGACAAAGGTATTGTCGATTTTTTCAGGAAAGGTTGTAATAGCAGCTAAATGGACTCTGATGGCACTGAAAGAAAGGCCAGATTGCTTAATGTCCAGTAGGTAGTCAAGTATGAATGGGAGAGGTACCGATGTGGGAGAAAGTTGTTTAGGTGAATACCATTGCGTGAATCGTTTCCACTTTTCTAGATAGGTGGTGCGAGTAGATTGTGTTCTGCTGTGTAGGAGCACTCTCTGAACGTGGTCAGAGCAAGCTAGTTCGTTTTGGGGGAACCATGTAGGAACCAGGCTTTGAGGTGAAGCATGGACAGGCTGGGGTGAAGAAATCAGCCATGTTGCTGTGATAAGAGGTTCAGAGCGAGGGGCAACAAAATTGGTGGTCGAATTGACATTCTGGTGAGGAATGGAAACCACAGTTGTCTAGGCCACGAGGGGCAATCAAGATCACCGTGGCACGATCTGTTCATATCTTTATCAGAACTCTGTGGAGAACCGGTATGGGGGGAAAGTGTAGAGTAAGTTCCGGTGCCATGGGACCATGAATGCATCTCCCAGAGAATGTTTGCCGAGTCCTGCTTTGGAGCAAAATTCGGGACATTTAGTGTTTTTCGTAGTTGCAAAAAGGTCTATGGTTGGGTGACCCCAAATGCGGAATATGTTGTGGATGATTGTCTTGTTTATCTCCCATTTGTGATCCCAGGGAAAGCATCTGCTTAGTTCATCTGCTGTGGTATTCATAACTCCGGGGAGATAGGCAGCCGATATCCGGATGTTGTTCGAAAGGCACCAATTCCAGAGCTTCATAGCCTCTGTGCAAAGCAAGTGAGAGTTAGCTCCTCCCAGCCTATTTACACAGAACATGCAGGCAGTGTTGTCTGTTATTATGCGTACATGTTCATTCCTGATTAGTGGGAGGAAGTGATGGGAGGCATTGCTTATGGCTCGAAGTTCTAGGACATTT
This sequence comes from Gopherus evgoodei, assembly GCF_007399415.2. NCBI lineage: Eukaryota > Metazoa > Chordata > Testudines > Testudinidae > Gopherus > Gopherus evgoodei. The sequence continues at coordinate 472,532 of NC_044339.1, forward strand.
ATGTGCAGGGTGGTGAGACGTGTGCACACCCCCTGTGAGGGATGCATCGGTAGTCATTATGAGGGTGGAGCATCCTGGAGAAAGGGGACTCCAGAGCAGAGGTTGGAGGGAACTGTTCACCATAGTAGAGAGTCTTTGACTCGGAAGGGTATGGAGAGAGGCTTGTTTAGAGCGTGCACATCTGGTTTGTAAACCGTGGGCCAACCAAGCTTGGAAGCACCTCATGTACAGGCGTGCATTTTGGACTACGAAAGTGAACGAGGCCATGCGACCTAGTCGGATAGTGACCTGGGGACTGTTGTGAAGTTTTGTGGCCAGAAGTTTTATAATGTTGAATCGGTCAGGTGGGAGAGATGCCAACCCTGTTAAGGAATCGAGGTCCACTCCTATGAACTCCAGAAAGGAAATAATGTGAATTTGTTTTTATTTGTAGGCCAAGAGATAGGAAACAATCGATGGTGAGCCACATGAATCAAAGAGCTTCGTTGCATGTTAAGACTTCGAGGAGGCAATCATCGAGGTAAGGAAATAGTATGACCCCTTGTTTCCTGAGGTAGGCAGTGACTATGGCTAGGAGCTTGGAGAAAACACGGGGGACGGTGGAAAGTCCGAAGGGTAGAACCCTGTACTGAAAAACACGTTAAGCCGAGGGTAAAACAAAGGAAACGTCTGTGGGTCGGATGTATAGTGATATGAAAATAGGCGCCCTGTAGGTCGAGGGCTGAAAACCAATCACGCTGCTCCAGCGCTGGGATTATGGTGGTGAGAGTAACCATCTTGAACTTTTGCTTTTTGATAAATTTGTTGAGCCGCCTGAGATCGAGGATCAGTCGCCATCCCCCAGTTTTCTTTTCTATTAAGAAAAAATAGGAATAAAAGCTCTTCCCTCTGTGATCTTCGAGTACAAGTTCCACTGCTCCCAACTGAAGGAGATGTTGGAAGAGCAGTGGCTTGTGAGAGGGGTCCCTGAAGAGGGACGGGGAGGGTGGATGGGTGGGAGGCAAGAAGAGGAAGGGAATAGAGTAGCCAATTTATAATTCACTTGTCAGTGGTAATGCTCTGCCATTGGTGGGAGAATGGCCGTAGGCGGTGTCCAAAAATAGGAACATGGGGTGTAAGCGCTGAAGTAGGAACGTTGTTTTCTAGGTCCTCGACCAAAACTTCAAATCTGCTTATTAGTTGGAGGGGTTTGAGGTGTTACCGAAGAATTGAGACGATGACGCTGGTATCTGGGTCTCTGGCGTTGCTGTTGTTGTATCTATGGAAGTGCTGTGTATATGTGGGGTAGAGTGGACGATGGTAAGGTTGAAATCTATATTGTCGCTTTCTGGTCGTAGGGGTTTGGATTCCGAAGGACCGGAGAGTTGCCCTCGAGTCCTTCATTGAATGAAGTACGTCACATTCGTGTAGAAGCAAACAGTTTGTCACCATCAAAGGGAAGATCTTCAATGGTACTCTGGACCTCTCATGGAAACAAAGACGAGAGCCATGAACCTCAGCGCATGACCACTGCCGTGGCGGTGGATCTTGCTGCAGTATTGGCTGCATCGAGGGCCGCTTGAAGAGTAGTACATGATATGATTTGTCCCTCAGAGACTAGAGCTGTGAATTGTTGCTTCTTTTCTTCTGGAATGTCATCAATAAAGTCCATGAATTTGTTATAGTTTTTGTGGTCACATGTTGCAAGAACTGCACTATAATTAGCAATATGAAATTGTAGCACTGAAGATGCATATACTTTACGTCCAAGGAGGGCCAAGCATTTACTGTATTTGTTGGATGGGGTGGAGTGGGAATACTGCCATTTGGCCCTTTGGCTGGCTGCGTCTACTGCTAACAAATTTGGCGCTGGATGGGTAAAAAGGAATTCAAAGCCCTTAGAAGGGATGAAGTACTTGCGATCTGCTCATTTACAGGTAGGTAGGCTTGTAGCAGGGGTCTGCCAGATGGCCTTAGCAGGTTCTAAAAGGGCTGCGTTAATTGGTAATGCAACCCTAAAGGAAGAAGAGGGCTGTAGGATGTCCGTTAACTCATACTGTTGTTCAGGGACCTCCTCCAAGTTAATTTTCAACTCACTGGCAACTCTTTTTAAAAGGTCTTGAAATTGTGAGAAGTCATCCGAAGATCATAGAATCATAGAATATCAGGGTTGGAAGGGACCTCAGGAGGTCATCTAGTCCAACCCCCTGCTCACAGCAGGACCAATTCCCAACTAAATCATCCCAGCCAGGGCTTTGTCTAGCCTGGCCTTAAAAACCTCTAAGGAAGGGGATTCCACCACCTCCTTAGGTAAACCATTCCAGTACTTCACCACTCTCTGAGTGAAAAAGTTTTTCCTAATATCCAACCTAAAGATGTTGTGAGAGGGGGAAGTAAGGCTTCTTCAGGCGGTACCTCTGGGTCTACTGGAATAGGAACAGGATGTGATTGATCCTGCAGTTGTGACGAAGCTGCCTGGTGTTTTGCATCAGTGGTAGGTACGTAAGCTGGTGGTGCTAGGCAGGTGTTGTGCCCGGTTGAGATGGAGTAGTGAGTGTGTTCTCAAGGATACGATTCCCATGGGGCCCAATACTGCCACGGCAGTGGGAAGGGCATATGTGGTGCCATCCAGGGGTTCATACACCATGGGGTAAGATCTTGAGAGTAGGATGAGGCAATTTTTCTGTGACCTCTGTTGACAGGAGTCTGAGGATGGGAATCTTGATACGGTGAAAAATCCCCTTGCAGTCCAGCTTCCTCACCACTGGAGGAAGGCTGTCCAGACCCTAAGTCAGCCATTGAAGAGAAGCAGGCATTCAGTAGGGGTGACTGCAGGGTAGGAGACACAAGGAGATCCCTTGACTGAGTAAATTGCAGTGCTGAGGCTCCTGTGTGAGGTGAAGGCTGTGCAGGAGGAATCTGCTGTGAGAAAAAAATTCCTCTGCATCGGTATTTTGAGCCTTAACTCAGTACTGGTCAGCTCAGTGGGTGTTGGTGCAGAAGCCAGTGCTGGGAGATCAATATCAGCCTGTGGGAGTGTCAGGCAGGTCCTGATATGGCGGCATCGCGTCAGTCGCAGTGCCGAACGGTGCCAGAAGAGAGGCAGGCAATTGGAAGCCTGAAGCCTCAGCACTGGAACTTCGCAATTCTGCCGCAGCCGCAGGTGGGTTTTGCACAGTGCCAAAGGAGCCTGGCATCTCAAACGTGCTCAAGCGAGGAAGCAGCAGGAGGGAAGCGGTAGACCTACCCAGAAAAATCTTATCCCGCAAGGTTTCCTTTGTGGATGACAGAAGGTGCCCTTTTTTGGAAGTTTTTTTGTGCTTCTTTGAGGCAGGGGGGCTGTAGCAGCGGAGCCGGAGTCAGCGCCTGGGTCTGAAGCTGACCCTAGGGATCTCTGAAGGAGGAGCAGTTTTAGTCTAAGCTCCCTGTCCTTTTGTGCCCTGGAGCTAAGTTTACAGCAGTGGGCACATTTTGGGGGGATGTGGGTCTCCCCCAAACATTTTATACATGTTGAGTGGCCTTCTGACAGGGGAATAGGCTCCTTGCAGGTCGAGCAGCACTTAAAGCCGGGGAGCCAAGCATGTCAGAAGCAGCTGCGGCTGACAGGAACGAAGGGGGAAAAAAAAATTATTATTATTATTTTTTTTTAAAGAGAGAAGGGTAACTAACTACAACTAACAAACTAACTAACTAGAAGGGTAATTTTAACAAGAGGAACAAAGTTCTTAGCGAGTCTGCTGAGCTCCATGTCAGGCCAGGCACGGTAGAGAAGGAACTGAGGAGACTGGCCACGCATGCGTACTATTAAGGTATACTCAGAGCGGAGAGGCAGGCTCTGCGCATGCATGGCCGGTACGAGTACTGCTGCAAAGATCTCCAGGCAAAGGCGCAGTGACACACCAATACCTGGAGTGGAGCACCCACAGGGACATCTCTCGAAGAAGAACTGGGCTTATTTAGTCTGCAGAAGAGAAGAGTGAGGGTGGGATTTGATAGCAGCCTTTAACTACCTGAAGGGAGGTTCCAAAGAGGATGGAGCTAGGCTGTTCTCAGTGGTGGCAGATGACAGGTAGAAAGCCAAGGCCCTGGGAGTGAAGGCACTGCTCTTCTGCTGTGGCATGAGGCTTCGGAAAAAAAGCAAGTAAGTTTATGGGTTGGTTGAGATGAAAACAGGATACTACTTTTGGTAGAAACTTTGGTAGAAACATGGAGTGCAAGCGCAGGGAGATTTTGTCCTTATGGAACGCAGTGAAATCATGGCCCCAAGTTCACCTGCCCTTCTTGCCAAAGCAATAGCCACTAGCAAGGTGACCTTCATGAAAAGGAGGGAAAGAGACCATGAAGCCAGTGGCTTGAAGCGTGGTTTCATTAATGCTAAGAGAATGAGGCTGAGTTCCCACTGGGGGGGCAATAGGTTGTATGGATGGGAAAATCATCAGACATTTTCAAAACCTGGTAATCAAGGGATGTGTACATATTAAATTCCCTTTCCGGTGGGGGTGTGGGGGGGATGCTGAAAGGCACTGATAGCAGCTATATGGACTTTAAGAAAATTGAGGGTGAGTCCCGACATCTTTAAGGCTAGTCCAAAAGAAGTGGAATGTCCACTTCCTCTGGGCAAAGCCCTCTCTGCTGGACCCAGGAGACAAAGCATTTCCACTTGGCCCAATAGGAAAATCTTGTGGATTCTTTCCTGCTGCCTGAAAGGATGTCTTGCACTGCTGACAAACTCCCATTCTAGAGAAGATGTACATCCAAATACAGTAAAAGCTTTGAGGAGTACTTGTGGCACCTTAAAGACTAACAAATTTATTTGAGCATAAGCTTTCGTGGGCTAAAACCCACTTCATCGGATGCATGGAGTACAAAATAGAGTAGGAAGATATATATACACAGAGGACATGAAAAAATGGGTGCTGCCATACTAACTATAACAAGAGTAATCAATTAAGGTAGGTAAAAGCTTTGTTATCCGGCACGTTGGGAGAATGGGGGTGCTGGTAAGTCAAAAATTCTGGTTAACTAAGAGAGAGATTGTTTGGCTGTGGGAGCAGGCTCAGGGCTGGGGCACAGGAGGGAGTATGAGGGGACGGGCTCTGGGAAGGAGTTTGGGTGTAGGAGAGGGCTTGGAGCAGGGCTTTGTGTCTAGGAGGGGTTTTAAGATGCCAGATCCAGGCAGAGCTCATTTTGGGGGGCTCCCCGCAAGCAGAGACGTGTCTGGAGAGGGACGGTTAGACGGCAGTGCATGCTGCCTCTGCCTACAGGCACTGCCCCCACAGTTCCCATTAGCTGCATTTCCCGCCAATGGGAGATGCGGAGCCAGCACTCAGGACGGGGCAGAGACAGCACACACAGCCCACGTGGCCATTCCTCCACCTAGGAGCATTGATTGCAGCGAATGGGAGCTGCAGGGTCAGCGTCTGCAGGTGGAGGCAGCGCTCAAAGCCGCCTTGCCGCACCTCTCCGGACATGTCGTCGCTTTCAGGGAGCTGTCTGAGGTGAGCGCTGCCCGGATCCAGCACCCCGAAACCTCTCCCATGCCACAACCCCCCTCCCACACCCAAACTCCTTCCCAGAGCCTGCGCCCCACATCCCCTCACGAAATGCTTCTTTATAGAGCTAAGTGCCAAATAACACAGCTTTTCCTGTACTCAGCTCAAAGCTGGAGAGTCTGTGGATCAGGATGTCTGATCCTGCTGTTGTGTTGTGTGAGCAGCTCTGGGAAAGCAGGCAGGGAAGTGGGGGACCATAATGGGGCAATCAGAATGTCCGTGGCGCTCTCCCACCACATCTTGTGGAGAAGCAGTTCTCAACCAGAGGTCTAGGCCCCCTGGGGGGCTGCAAGCAGGTTTCAGGGGGTCTAACAAAACAAACCAAAGATCAGGGCCAGCATTAGACTTGCTAGGGCTCAGGGAAGAAAGCCAAAGCACAAGACCTGCCACCCAGGGCTGAAGCTGAAGCCTGAGCAACTTAGTTTTGTGGGGGCCCCTGTGGCGTTGGGCAGTGGGCAATTGCTCCGCTTGCTACCCCCTAATACCAACCTTGGCTTTTAATTGACAGGATATGCAGAAAAGAGGAAGTTACTCAACCTGTGCAGTAATTATGGCTCTTCGAGATGTGTACCTCAGTGGGTGCTCCACTGTAGACGTGCTTGCATCCCAGTGCTGCTAATCAGAAAACTTTGGTAGTAGTGTCCGTGAGGCCCACACACATGCTGTCTCTTCACATACTTGTCACAAAGCTAAACAACACCCGTGGGCTAACTGCCCTCAATTCTTTCTCCACCAGAGAGTCATTGACAAGAACTCCGAACTAGAGGAGAGGAGGGTGGGTTACAGAACACTCATAGGGACACACATCTCAAAGAACCATTGTTACTGCATAAGGTGAGTAACTTCCTCTTCTTCGAGTAGTGTCCCTATCAGTGCTGCACTGTACGTGACTCCCAAGCAATATCCCCACTGGAGGGCTGGGGCTTTGCAGTTCGGCCAGTTACAGATGACACTACTGTGGAGCAAAAGATGGCATCAGCGGTGGAGTCCCCGGTTATTGCACAGAGTTCTGTGAAGGTATGGACTGATGACCACGCCACTGCTCTATAGATTTCTGTGATAGGGACATTCTTGAGGAAAGCAACAGATGAGAAGTTCGACCTCATGGAGTGTGTGAGAATACTACCTGGAAGCGTCACGTTGCAAATCTGACGACATTGTCCAATGCAGTTCAAGATACACTTGGAGAGTCTCTGGGCTGATACTGCTGGGCCCCTGGATCTCTCCACAACAGAAAGGAAAAGCTTAGCTTAGGAGACTTCCTCACCCTCTCCAGGTAAAAGGCCAGGGGGCTCCCCTGACATCTAGTGTGTGTCGTATAGCCTCTCTGTTATCATGGTGAGGCTTGGGGTAAAAAGACAGAAGGTGGATCAGCTGGTTCATGTGAAACGGGGAAGTAACCTTAGGGGTGAATTTGGGTGTGGCCTGAGTGTGACCTTGTCCCACAAGAATACTGTGTAGGGGAGAATGTGTCATCAGAATAGCTATTTCCCCTATTGTCCTAGCCGAGGTGATTGCCACCAGGAAGGCTGGTTTTACTGACAGGTATGTAAGTAAACAGGTTGCAAATGGTTCAAAGGGTGGTCTAGTCAGGCTTTTCAGCACCAGGTTTAGATCCCATGTAGGGGTGAGATGTCAGGGCTGTGGGAAAACGCTTACACCCCTGACGAGTTGTTTCGTACTTGGGTGTGAGAGCACGCTCTACATGTTGGTGGAAGGCTGCTACAGCCACTAGGTGGACCCTGAGTGAACTGAGAGACAGTCTCAATCTTTAAAGAGTTAATACATACTCTAGGATCTTTGGAAGAGTATTGGATGTCAGATTAATTTGTTTGGGTTCACACTAAGCCTAAAACCTGGACCACCTTTGCAGGTAAGTATGGCATGTTGTGGATTCTCTACTGTGTAGCGACACCTCTTGTACCTCCTTTAAGGAGGGGCTTTCTATCTGTTGGAACCATGAAGGAGCCAACTCTTGAGGTGCAGAATCCCCCGACTGGAATGGAGAATGCAGCCTTCATTCTGCGAGAGGTGGTATGGAGTGGATTGAAGAGAGGTTGGCGGGCACTTCACGAGTTGTTAACAGGTAAGGGTATCAAGTCCGTCTTGGCCAAGTGAGATCAGTATGACAAGTGCTCCTTTTTATTTTTAATAGAGGAAACGGAGGAAAGGCACAGAGAAGGGCTCTGTCCCAGAAAAGGAGGAGAACATCATCCAGGGAATATTGCCCCATCCCTGCTCTGGAGCAGTAGAATGGACATTTCTTATTCAGGTTAGTAGCAACCAGGTCAGTATCCTCCATCATCCGAATCGGGGGATGAAATACTGCTGGGTCATGTGTGAATTTGCAGCTAAGACTGTCCTCTACCACGTTTTTTGTGCCCAGCAGGTAGGCCACTGATAGTGTAATGTTGTGAGAGACAGGCCAGTTTCATAACTTTAGTGCTTCTGTGCAGATGGGAGGGTGACCTTGCTCCTTCCTGTTGATCTATATAATGCAAATATGCTATGTTGTCTGTCAGGACTCAAGTGTGTTCCTTTGATCAGTGGGAGGAAATGGGTGCAGGCATTCCTGATTGCCCAGAGGTTGATCACAGAACCACAGAATATCAGGTTTAGATGGCACATCAGGAGGTTATCTAGTCCAACTCCCTGCTCAAAGCAGGACCTAATCCTCAACTAAATCATCCCAGCCAGGGCTTTGTCAAGCCTGATCTTAAAAACCTCTGTGGAAGGAGATTCCACCACCACCCTAGGTAACCCATTCCAGTGCTTCACCACCCTCCTAGTGAAAAAGTTTTTCCCAACATCCAACCTAAACCTCCTCCACTGCAACTTGAGACCATTACTTCTTGTTCTATCATCTGGTACCACTGACAACAGTCTAGATCTATCCTCTTTGGAACCCCCTTTCAGGTAGTGGAAAGCAGCTACTCATTCTTCTCTTCTGCAGACTATATAATCCCAGCTCCCTCAGCCTCTCCTCATAAATCATGTGCTCCAGCCACCTAATCATTTTTGTTGCCCTCCGCTGGACTCTTTCCAATTTTTCCACATCCTTTTTGTAGTGTGGAGCCCAAAACTGGACACAGTACTCCAGATGAGGCCTCACCAATGCTGAACAGAATGGAATGATCACATCCCTCAATCTGCTGGCAATGATCCTACTTATTCAGCCCAAAATGCCATTAGCCTTCTTGGCAACAAGGGCACAGTGCTGACTCATATCCAGCATCTCATCCACTGTAACCCCTAGGGCCTTTTCTGCAGAACTGCTGCCTAGCCACTCGGCCTCTAGTCTGTAGCAGTGAATGGGATTCTTCCTTCCTAAGTACAGGACTCTGCACTTGTCCTTGCTGAACCTCATCTGATTTCTTTTGGCCCAATCCTCTAATTTGGTAAGTCCCTCTGTATCCTATCCCTACCCTCCAGCGTATCTACCACTCCACCCAGATTAGTGTCATCTGCAAACTTGCTGAAGGTGCAATCCATGCCATCCTCCAGATCATTAATGAAGATACTGAACAAAACCAGTCCCAGGACTGACTCTTGGGGCACTCTGCTTGATATCGGCTGTCAACTAGACATGGAGCCATTGATCACTGCCCATTGAGCCCGACGTCGATCTCGTGCCGTGAGGACCCGAGGTAAATCGATCTAAGATACTTTGACTTCAGCTACACTATTCACGTAGCTGAAGTTGCGTATCTTATCTCCCCCCTGCCCTCCCTCCAATGTAGACCAGCCCAAGGTTGCCTCCCTCATTCAGTACAGGGCCCACATTTTCCCTGACCTTCTTATTGTTGCTAACACACCTGTAGAACCCTTCGTTACTCTTAACTTCCCTTGCTACCTGCAACTCCAAGGGTATGTACACACTACCCGCCGGATCGGCGGGTAGTTGATCTATCGGGGATCGATATATCGTGTCTCGTCTAGATGCGATAAATCAATTCCCAAACGTGCTCCCATCGACTCCAGAACTCCACCAGGGCAAGATGCAGAAGCGGAGTTGACGGGGGAGCCACGGTCGTCGATCCTGCGCCGTGAGGATGGGAGGTAAGTCGAAATAAGATACATCAACTTCAGCTACGCTATTCCGTAGCTGAAGTTGCATATCTGACATCGACTCCCCCTCCCCAGCCGCGTGGACCATCCCCTAGTGTGATTTGACCCTCCTGATTTCACTCCTGCATGCTTGAGCAATATTTTTATACTCTTTCCTGGTCATCTGTCCAATCTTCCACTTCTTGTAAGCTTCTTTTTTGTTTTTAAGATCAGCAAGGATTTCACCGTTAAGCCAAGCTCATCGCCTGCCATATTTACTGTTCTTTCTACACATCAGTTCCCTGAGGGAGTCAAAGTCTGCTTTACTGAAGTCCAGGCTCCATATTTTGCTGCTCTCCTTTCTTCCTTGCGTCAAGATCTTGAAGTCAACCATCTCATGGAAACTGCCTCCCAGGTTCTCATCCACTTTTGCTTCCCCTACTAATTCTTCCCTGTTTGTGAGCAGCAGGTCAAGAAGAGCTCTGCCCCTAGTTGGTTCCTCCAGCACTTGCACCAGGAAATTGTCCCCTACACTTTCCAAAAACTTCCTGGATTGTCTGTGCACTGCTGTATTGCTCTCCCAGCAGATATCGTCCACCTCATCCCCGTGGGCTGGTGGTCTATAGCACTCTGGTGGAGACCACTTGCTTTCTGTTGTACCTTTGTTTAGATTCAAGCCCCGTCCTACCAGGGATGCACTGGTGGTGAGAAGTAACAACTGGGAACTTTGTGAAACGAGGAGCCCTTTGCAAACATCTGCTGGGTTTTTCTGCCAGTCCAATGAGTTCTTGATCTTGGTGGGCAGTGACAGAGGTTTGTCTAATCTGTAGACCAAGCCTAACAACATCCGGAGACACTGCATGTGAAGCCTGGCATAAGGTACCAGTGCTGTGCTGGTTGCCATATGCCCTAAGAGTTGGAGGCAGTCTGGCTGATATTTGGGGGCTTTTTTGTTCTGTCTCTATGAGCATGACCAAGGACAGGAACCTGTGTTGAGGTAGAAATGCTTTGGCCTGTAACAAGTCAATGTGGGCCCCTCTGAGTTCCAGGTGCTGTACCAGGGTAAGAGTTGATTTCTGGACATTGATCTGTAGGCCCAGTTCTGTGAAAAAGTCTATTGCGGTTTTGGTAACTGGGCAAGCCTGATTGAAGAAGCAGGCTCTGAAGAGGCAGTTGTCCAGATAAGGGTAGAGAATGATCTCCCCAGGAACAAAGATGAGCATCCACTACTAAAAGACTCTTGGAAAATATCCTCGGAGCTGAGGAGAGTCTGAAAGGGAGTACTCTGTACTGGTAGTAGTCTTGTCCTAGAGTAAATCTGAAGAACCATCTGTGGGAGGGTAGGATTGAGATATGGAAATAGACATCCTGGATTTTGAGGGCTGAAAACCAGTCTCCCTGTTCAATGCTGGAATAATCATTGCAGGACTGATCATCTTGAATTTTTGAGTTTTGACAAACTTGTTGAGTGCTCTGAGATCTAATATGGGTCTCGAACAGCCCTTCCTCTTGGGTAGAAGGAAACAGCAGGAGTAAAGACCTTTGCTTCGTAAATGTTGAGGTACTAGTTTCTATGGCTCCTGACTTGAGGAGGCAACCTATTTCTTGTCATAGTAAACTCTTGTGAGAAGGGTCCCTGAAAAGAGACAGGGAAGGGTGTTATGAAGGGGGAGGGATGTAAGTGGATGGAATACACTTGCGAATGATTTCCAGGCCCCATCAGCCCAATGTTATGCGTTCCCAGGTGCTGTGGAACATGGCAAGATGGTAGCCAATGGGTAAGATAGGTTGGTCAGCTGTAGTGGTTGAGAGCAGTGGTCTGTCAACACCTTAACCAAATGTCAAAATTTATGTTTGAAGGTGGAGGTTTGTGATGTGGGAGGTTGTGGACCTAATAGTTTGCGTCTGGAGAACCTAGATTTCTTTTGTTGAGGTTCATAAAAGTGGTGAGTCAGGTACTGAGTGGTACGTGATTTATGTTGGGGATGCTGACTAAGTTTTCTTTTTTGTCTAGGCATATAGATCCCTAATGAGTGGAGAGTGGCCCTGGAATCTTTATGGGAATGGAGTCAGTCTTCTCTGCATACAGCTTGGTGCCTTCAAAGGGGAGGTTCTCAACAGTCTTCTGCACCTCTTCAGGGAAGCCCTAAAGGTGTAACAATGACACAAGTTGCATAACCACCACTCTGGAGATGAACGGGGCCACTGTATTGGCTGCATCATCATGGGTTGGCTGGAGCACTGTTTTGGGTATTAGATGCTCTTCCTGGATAATAGTTAGGAACTGGTCATGCTCTGACTCTGGGAGCAGATCACTAAAGCTGTTGAGTTTTCAATAGTTAACATAGTCATACTTTGCTGTTAAGGCTTGATAATTTGCAATTTGCAACTGCAGTATAGCAGAGGAGTAGACTTTCCTCCCAAAGAGGTCTAAGTGCTTCCAATCTCTATCATGGGGGTGGATCTCATTCGGTGCTGATGGCCCTGGGAGTTTACCACATCCTCAACCAAGGAGTTAGGGGGAGGGAAGTAGAAAAGAAATTCCATCTCCCTAGCTGAGATGTAATATTTATCGGCCTGTTTACAAGTAGTCATCTCTGATGCTGAGGTTTGTCACATAGTTTTTGCAGAGTCCAGGAGAGCCTCACTGATAGGGAGGGCTATTCTGGAGGATGAAGAAGAGCGCAAGGTGTTAAGTTTGTGGTGAGTGTCCTTCATTTCCTCCAAGTGTATCTGCAGTGTATCTGCAATCCTTTTTGCCGAGTCCTAGAAAAGCCAAAAATCACTGACTAAGGATGGAGGTGGGGGCATGACTGCCTCATCTGGAGAGGAGGAAGGTATGTTGGTCCTTGGAGTAACCTCATCCTCAAGTCCACCCTCCTGTTCCTCCAAGATCTCCTCTGGAGGTTTCAAGGTTTTGGATACTGTAGCCAAGAACGTCTCGAGGGCTCACGGGCGAGGTTGGAAGCCTGAGAAGTGTGGGGGCAATATGCCGCCCAGGGATCCCAGTATGTTCACTGGAGTAGTGGAACAGAGCCCAGTGATGGTGCTCATGGCTGGCCATACCATAGTAGTGGCACTACAGACTGAGGATATACCCAAGGAGCCTTTTGATAGCGAGCACCATAGGAAGCATGGGAGGGGAACACAGGAGGATTGGTGGAAAATTACTTCCTCTGGTGCGCTGTCTGATTTGCCTCTAGAAAGGGAAGGTGCATGGCAGGGTGCTGGAGAAGGCTACCGTACTTGGAGAAGATTCAGTACTGAAGTCCCAGTGCTGAGGAGACTTTGGTATATCAGAGATACCCTGAATTCTCCTGAGTGCCAGAATTCTGGCTGTCTGACCGACCCAGTGCCATTGATGGTACTGAGGGAGTTGGGGATCTCGCCTGCACCGACTGCTCCAATGCCGGACAGGGCGCCAACGACAGTGCTAAAGGTACGGTGCATATCGGCAGCATCTTCTTATTGGAGTGCTGCTTGCTCCTATCTTTGCCCATTGGTACCATTGGCTCAGTGCCTGTGCCCATCAGGTCCTTAGGCATGTCACCAGTACCTGCCATTCCAGATCTTTGTGAGCCATGGGTAACAGGTTTGGATTGTTTTGGTGCTGATGAAAACGAGTGTGCCAACGATCTTTTGCAGCTAGCTCGGGACTCACTCTGCGGACTCAACATTCTCTTTGTTGCTATCTTACAATAGGGGTCCATGGCTGATTTCTTCAAACCACAATTCTTGGATGCTGAGGACTGAGGGGAAGACAAGCGTCTTCTGGGTGACTCCTGGCGTGGATCTGAGAAAGGTTGGGGGGCTGTTTCCATGAAGATGAGCTTCTGTCTCAACTCCCTGTCCTTTGGAAACCTGAGTCTGAGTTGTTGGCAGAGATGACACGTCTGTGGAATGTGGTCTTCCCCAAGGCAGCGTATGCAGAGAGAGTGCTTGTCTTCCACAGGGGTGGCCTCTTGGTAGGAGAGGCACTTCTTGAAGCTTGGTGAGCCAGGCACACTCCATTGGGGGAAGGGGTCCCCAACAAAAGAAGGGGGGGAGATTTTGTGTTTGTTTTTTGTTTTGTTTTGGAAAAGAAATAAAGAGAAAAAACTACAACTAAGATTGAGGAGACTAACAAATAAAAATGCTAAAGAAGCTAATTTATCACAAATGTACTGCTAATGACTCCATCTCTAGTCAGGGGTGGTTGACAAGAAACTCAGCGGGTTAGCCTGCACATGCTTGTTAGTCTGATGGCAGGGCGTGAGGAGAGACAGTGCATGTGCTAGTCTAACACACATTGCTACCAACGTTTTCTGATCAGCAGTGCAGGGATGCAAGCACACCTGCAGAGGAGCACCCATAGGATACTCAAAGAAGAAACAGCTGTTGTGGCACTGGTGGACAATGAAATTTTTATAGCATGTTGGGGGGGAGGGCTCAGAAAGAAAAAAGTTGAAAATCCTTGTTGTAGAATACTCGCAGGAGCAGTGGGGGGGGGGGGAAGGCATAGTTGATCTGGTCTGACCAGCAGAAGATGAGGACATTACCTTGAGAGTGGATACCAACACACCCTGTTGAGCAGCACGTGCAAGATCTCTGGTCAGAGTCCCCCAGAAGCTGAAGATGTGATTTATTACAGTCGTGAAGCTCCCATTCATGATCAGTGACAAATCTTCTGCTGAGAAAGTTTGCAATCACGTTCTGAGTCCCTGGAAGATAGGTTACCAACAAAAGGATCTTGTGGGCAATGACCCAATCCCACAGACTGCCCGCCTCCGCACACTGAGCAGTTGACCTCTGGATCCTTTGTTTGTTGATGTAATAGATTGTGGAGGTGTTGTCTGACATGATAAGAACAAGATGGGAGCGAACGGAAGGCAGAAATACTGCTCGGAATTTCAGAATGTTGATGTGCATCTTGGATTCCCAAGGGGTCCATGTTTCCTACAACATGTGGTCACCCATGTGTGCGCCCCATCCTATGAGGGATGTGTCTGTGATAATCATTCTGCCGCAGAATGGAAGAAAGGTGATCCCTGTACAGAACTGCTACAGGTCCATCCACCAATGGAGGGAAAAGAGCACCATGGGGGGAACTATCAGCAGAAGATCCAGGACATATTGCGTGGGTGAATACACTCCCTGGAGCCACATCAGTAGATAGTGGAGGTGGAATGAGTGAAAGCGGTGACATACGTGCAGGTTGCCATATGATCATGGAGGGATAAGCAAGTCCTGACTGGGGCAGATGGACTGTTGACTAAAGTTCCTGCAGAGTCCAGAACCTATCCCTTGGTAGATAAATGTGGGCTGGGACTGAGTTGATGGAGGCCCCTATGAATTCTAGGGACTACATGGGAATCAAAGGGTTTTTTGATGTTGATGCTGCCCATCTAAGGGATGAAAGGAGTCTGAGCAACATGCAGGTCAAGAATCAGAGGGGTAGCCGTGTTAGTCTGGATCTGTAAAAGCAGCAAAGTGTCCTGTGGCACCTTATAGACTAACAGACGTATTGGAGCATGAGCTTTCGTGGGTGAATACCCATTTCATGCATCCGACGAAGTGGGTATTCACCCACAAAAGCTCATGCTCCAATACGTCTGTTAGTCTATAAGGTGCCACAGGACTCTTTGCTACTTATGCAGCTCAAGAGATGAGCTTCTTTTCTGGATCGTGCTGTGAGAAGCCAGTTGTCGAGATAGGGGAAAATAAGGATCCCAGAATGCATGAAGTGGGCCGCTACAACAAAGAAAACCTTGTTGAAGACCCGGGAAACAGCAGTAAGACTTTGTACTAAAAATGTTGAGGGTCAACCATGAACCTCAGAAATCTCCTGTGAGTTGGATGGATATTCATGTGAAAATAGGCATCCTGCATATTGAGAGCCATAAACCAAGTCTTTTTCCGGTGATGGTATGATGGCTGCTAAGGTAGCCATACGAAACTTGGGCTTGCAGATGAAGAGGTTGAGGCAACGGAGGTCCAGAATTGGTTTCCACATGCTCTTTTTCAGTATCAGGAAGCAAGTCAAATTCAACCACGTGCCTGATAGTTTAGAGGAACGTGCGCTATTGCTCCCCTTTGCAGTAAAGAGTCTAATTCTAGGGCAAGAATGCTGTCATGAAAGGTGGCCCTGAAAAGGGAACAGGAATGGGGATGTGCATGAGATAGCATGGTGAATTCGATTGTATAGCCATAGCGGATGACATCCAAGACCTACCTGTCCATTGTTACTGCACTCCAAGCTGGTAACAAGAGTTCTAGACAATCTGAAGGGGGTGTTTGGTTGATGGCAGTGGACACAATAGTTGACGGCTCTCTAGCGGCACTCAGAAATATTGCTTCTAAGTGGACTGCATGTGAGATGATGAAGACTGTGAAGGCAGGTCCAGAAAGCGGGATCACTGCAGATTCTGGTGCTTACAGGAGGTTTGTATGGCCTCTAATGGAAGTACTGAGAAGAATCGAAATGCTGTGTAGGTGGTGAGCAGTTAAATTTTTCCTTCGGTGCAGCTATATAGATACCCAGCGATTGAAATGAGGCTCTGGAATCCTTGAGGGAGTGCAGGCATTCGTCGGTTTTCTAATAAAAGAGATGTGACTCATCAACTGGAAGGTCCTCAATGGTATTCTACACCTCTCTGGGAAAACTGGATGAGTGAGGCCACGATTCCCTTATGACAGTGTCTGTGGCCATTGAGGGTGGCCCCATGAGGTGCTTCTTGTGGCAGAGAGCCTGGCCTTCTCCAGTACAGCTTGGGAAGGACTGGCAGATACTACATCTCGATGAAATGTGGGCTTCTCCCAAGCAGTAGATGGAGCATTAGTGCCCATTGCTGTATGAGAACGAACGTGGGCAGGATCACAGAATCCTGCTATCTTCAGCATAATCCAGTATCCGCATGTGGGTACACTGGTGAGGGTGGGACTGGAAAAACACTTTCCCAAAGTCTAAATCCTAGAAAAACTACCACTAAAAACAAAACTATGTAAGAAACAGTAGAATAAAAACAAACTGTAGACAATTTCTACAACTTCTTTTAAAAGTGCATCAGAGCTGAGAGGATACTATTAGCTCTGACTCAGATCATGCAGCAGTGAGAAGGAACTAGAGATGCAGTCGGTCTGCCCCGCCTTTTATCGCCTCAGACAAAACCATGAGGCAAGGCAAAGGCGCATAAGAGGACAGCTCCGGACACAGGGCATGCATGCATAAACCCTCAGTGGAATACAATAGGGACCCATCACTCGAAGAAGAACTTTAAAATGCCAAACTAAATAAATCATAGATTCAAAGACTCTAGGACTGGAAGGAACCTCGAGAGGTCATCAAGTCCAGTCCCCTGCCCTCATGGCAGGACCAAATACTGTCTAGACCATCTGTGATAGACATTCATCTAACCTACTCTTAAATATCTCCAGAGATGGACATTCCACAACCTCCGTAGGCAATTTATTCCAGTGTTTAACCACCCTGACAGTTAGGAACTTTTTCCTAATGTCCAATCTAAATCTCCCTTGCTGTAGTTTAAGCCCATTGCTTCATGTTCTATCCTTCGAGGCTAAGGTGAACAAGTTTTCTCCCTCCTCCTTATGACACTCTTTTAGATACCTGAAAACTGCTATCATGTCCCCTCTCAGTTTTCTCTTTTCCAGACTAAACAAACCCAGTTCTTTCAGCCTTCCTCCATAGGTCATGTTCTCAAGATCTTTAATCATTCTTGTTGCACTTCTCTGGACCCTCTCCAATTTCTCCACATCTTTCTTGAAATGCGATGCCCAGAACTGGACACAATACTCCAGTTGAGGCCTAACCAGCGCAGAGTAGAGCCGAAGAATGAATGACTTCTCGTATCTTGCTCACAACACACCTGTTAATGCATCCCAGAATCACGTTTGCTTTTTTTGCAACAGTATCACACTGTTGACTCATATTTAGCTTGTAGTCCACTATAACCCCTAGATCCTTTTCCGCCATACTCTTTCCTAGACAGTCTCTTCCCATTCTGTATGTGTCAAACTGATTGTTCTTTCCTAAGTGGAGCACTTTACATTTGTCTTTATTAAACTTCATCCAGTATACCTCAGACCATTTCTCCAATTTGTCCAGATCATTTTGAATTATGACCCTGCCCTCCAAAGCAGTTGCAATCCCTCCCAGTTTGGTATCATCTGCAAACTTAATAAGCGTACTCTCTATGCCAACATCTAAGTCGTTGATGATCATGATGATCCACTGCTTTTTATACAAGTAAACCAATTAAAATTGTTATTTGTATTCAATCTTCAGAGGGTTCTTCTTCTGCACCAAGTGAGTAAATAGGTAGGCAAGGTCATTACAATCGCCTTCAGGCACACTGGAAGATAGGCAGCTTTTGTGCACTGTGACTGAAACCTGGGAATGAGATGGACAAACAAAGACACCAGCGAGGAAAGCACTTCAAAAACCCTTTGGATATAATATTGTGGGGAAGGGAGAGGGGAAGCAAATGCTGCTGTGTATAAAGGTTTTGGTTCATGCACACCAAAATGATGGACTGGAAACCACTCAAGTTCAGCACCCATAGCTGCAGTAGGATGGATTGCTGCTGACCTATTCCATTTTCTAATCCGAGCAATTTATTTTCCTCGAAGCTTTCTTCTTTTTGATTTTACATTTGAAATTTGATTACCAGTGGAGTAAAGAAATAATATTGGAATGTTTATGTATTCAAAGTCACTTGCTAGGGAAACTCCCCAGCGACTATTTTCTGTACAGATTTTCCACCCCTATGCTGCTGACTTTAGTAAGCAAACAAAAACTAAAATAAAGGTTATTTTTAGATCAGTTACTGAGCTGGTTAATATACACTATGCCTGCTGTGTAATATGACTCTCCCAGTACTGACTGTGCTGGGAATAAACAGGCAAAGTACATACTTGATCATGTCAGGTTCAGAAAAAAGCTGAGTCATCCACAGATCTTTCACTACCTGCTCACGGCAGCCCAGTGGAAATTTCTGTCAGAGCACAGTCATTAAATATCCTGGCAGAAGTGTGCTGCTCTTTGAACACTCTGCCATCAGTAGCACACCTACAATGGCTTAGGAGGAAGCCTTTATCATACTATTCCTCGATTCCTGTCTTGACAAAGGGAAATAATATGTTTCCAAGATTCTATATTTACTAAAGTTACATACAGAAAGAAGAAACGGTCTTGTAGTTTAACCATGACTGTGAGTCAGGACAGGTTCTATTCCCATCACCGCCATTAATTCACTGTGTGATCATGGGTGAGTAAACCTTTGTGCCCTCATTTCCCCATCATCTAGAGAAAGCAACTGTGCTGGAGTGATGTAAAGCTTTAACTGAATATTTGTAAAGTGCTTAAAAATCCTTGGATGGAACCTGCTTGAGTAGGACAGAAGATATATATAAATACTAAATATTCTGGACCAAAATAAGCTCTCTGTTAAACCAAGCAACCCCTATGACAGTTTGCTGCATGGGTAAAATTGAAGTCAGGATTTGGTTTTTTAAATACTAAAACTGATGCCTTAACAAGTTGTATGATATACCATTTGAACACTGAAATAACCATGCTGATCAAAATGCAGAGTATCTATCTAAAAGCCTACAAGATAAAGGGAACTAATATCTTGCCTAACATGTTAAACAATTATTTAAAATGTTAAAGCAGAGACATAAAACTAAAAAAAAGGGACATTCTGAGTAAAGACTGTTACAACTTATACCCTTCCCCCCAAAAAAATAAAGCATACATATGTACTGTGACAGGGTCAGGCCAGATGTCTACAGGAGAGTGATCGAAGGCAGATATATTAGCCCCAGTTTAAGTAGGTCCCCCTTCCCTGGGTAAGGTAACAGGGAAGGTTCCAGAACAATCAAGAGCTTTCCGGAAACAATTAAGACAGACAGGCTGATTAGAACACCTGCAGCCAATCAAGGCAGGCTAATCAGGGCACCTGGGTTTAAAAAGGAGCTCACTCCAGTTTGTGGTGTGTGTGAGAGGAGCTGGGAGCAAGAGGTGCAGGGAGCTGAGAGTGAGAGGCTGTGCTGCTGGAGGACTAAGGAGTACAAGCATTACCAGACATCAGGAGGAAGGTCCTGTGGTGAGGAGAAAGAAGGTGTTTGGAGGAGGCCATGGGGAAGTAGCCCAGGGAGTTGTAGCTGTCATGCAGCTGTTACAGGAGGCACTATAGACAGCTGCAATCCACAGGTAGAGGTAGAGGAGGAACTTTGTCACAGTAGCTACACACACTTATCTCAAGACAGCTATAGACACATATGGATGATGATGGCTTTTTATCAGGGAGTTCCAAAATAGTCACTGTGACCAAGCAGGGTACAAGATATTCACGGTGTCCTTTATACTGAAAAAACATAAAAATAATTCACCAACGAATATGCACATTCTACAGAGGGATCACTCTGTCTTCCATGGAAAGACAGCCACCTCTGCAGTGTAAGTGCACAGCTGTAACAGAACATAACACTACACAACAATCTTGTTTGAGAAATCGTTCCATTTTTTAAAAATGAATCTAAATAAAAGCAAACGTGAAACTGTAAGGGCCTTTGACATGTTAGAAAAACAAATAAGCAACTAAAAACTAGCAGCAAACCCTGCCAAACAGCCTCCATCTAATACCTACTACTTGGGGGAGAAGGCACATTAAGGGGATTCTCATTCTTTCAAAGTCTGTCATGTCTGGAGATGGGTACGCTGCATACCTGCAACCAGGCCCCCAAACCCAGCCTCCCCTGCTACTACTGTACTATTAGCAGAGGAATAGGAACCTTTATCTTCCACAATCACTCTCAGAAGTATGGGGGCGGGGGAGGGGGGGAGGAATGTGTTGATGCAGCAGCCTGCTGCTCCCTCACAGTCTAGGCCAGGGGATCTCAAACTTCATTGCACCACAATCCCATTCTGCCAACCAAGTTATTACATGACCCCGGGGGAGGGTGGAGCCAGAGCCCCGCCACCCCAGGTGTGGGGAGAGAGGGCTGCAGCCCAAGTCCCGCCACCCCGGGTGGGAGTGGAGATCAGGCTTCAGCTTCAGCCCCAGGTCCCAGCAAGTCTAATGCTGGCCCTGGCAACCCCATTAAAATGGGGTCAAGACCCACTTTGGGTTCCCAACCCACAGTCTGAGAACGAGGCAGTCTGCAGCAAGGAGAACTCTTACAAAGCTTTCCCTTGGGTTGCTGTTCTGGATAGGAAGGGCTTGCATAGGCTGCAGATGGAGAAACAGCTTCAGCACCTAGCTCCCATCTTTCCAGAATTCCACTCATTTCACCACTTTTTATTTTTTAAAGTTAAAACTCCAATAACAACAAAGCTTTTCTACTCCAAAACTTCATGTACTTATTGTATTTGTTTCAACTTTGCTTACAACTTGGAAAGATGCCAGACTTAGCAATAATAAAACAGCATTTCATGCAAGAGTCAAGAGACATGTATTACACTTAATAGACAGTCTATAAAAACAGCAAGAAAGCCAGTCTATTACCAATAATAATTCATACAAGCACAACATAATTCAGTGATCAACTTGTCTCATCCTAAAATACTCAAGAAAAATACTGTGCTTTGCAGCATGCCTCAAACATGAACAAAACCAGACTAAGAAAGACTACGTAGGGGAGTGAACTCCAAAGTTGAGGAAGGCTAACAGACAATGTACTAGTTCTGCCAGAAGCCCCTGTTCTCTATACTAAGGGATTTCCAGCTTGCAGATCTCTGCTGACTCCAACTTCGCAATGCCCATTAGGAGAGAGCCAATCTCTCAGGTAACCAGCTAACAAATTCTTAGGGATTTACAGTTTAAAACCGACACCTTCAATTCTACTCATTAAACTGACAGTCAGGGGAGACGCCAGAGCACTTAGTGTAGTGTGCTTTCTCTGAGACCCCACCACTAGCCAGCAGGCATCCAATTCTATACTAACTTCAGTTTCAGAATGGCCTCAATGTGAAGCAAGCATTTCAGTAACCTAACGCGGAGGTGACAAAAAATGGAAATTTACAGCAAGATCTGTATCTAATAGGAAAGGTGGAACTCTTATTGCCAAGGAGAGATGGCCACCGCTAGTGCCCGAGACACTAAGGTAGCATTTCTTAAAGGCAGCCATCATGGCCACATGCGGACAGCAGCGGTTTTTCCTGTGGCCACAACAGCCTCCTGGACAGAGATGGAGTAGAGTGCAAAGCAGTGGCCCCTCCCTGGCATGAGACTCCCCCCACCCCTTCAGCCTTGGGGCTCTGGGAGTGGGTTCCATACTTCATCTCCTGCCGCCCCACTGAAGCTGAGGGACTCCAGGCTCTGGGCTTCAGTCCCCCAGGGTGGCGGGGTTCCAGACTTCAGTTCTCACTTCTCCCTCCCCCGCTCCAGCCGTGGGACTTTGGCTCTGGACTTCAGCCCAGGCCAGCAGGGCTGGCCTTATCGGGCACTGTGGCCAAGAGGCAAGGAGCAGGGTAAGTATGGGGTGTGAGGACATGGAAGGGAGCTTGGAGCAAAGGGGTGAGGGGAAGCAGTGGGAGCCAAGGGCACTAAAGTACAACCTGATATTTTTATTATTCAGTCTGCAAAAAAAAACAAACCAACCCCCTACATAAATAAATTGCAATGATTTGGACATGTATATGTACATATTTATTTGTTTTTTCCTAAAATTAATTAAGTATTTTAGGAAAATCTGTCAGAACAGTCACTAGCAAGAGTTGGTGGCCACACTCTGAGACCACAAAAAAATCTGTTGAGAGAACCCCTGGTCTAAGAGTATGTCTACACTGAAATAAAAAAATTGCTGCACCAAGTCTCAGAGCCTGGTTCAGCTGACTTGGGCTTACGAGGCTTGGGCTACAGGGCTAAAAATAGGACTGAAGATGTTTGAATTCAGGCAGCTGGGGCTCTCAGATCCACCCCCGTCACATGGTCTCAGAGCCCAAGCTTTAAGAGGCCCTTGTTCACCAGGAATATTGGTGGAAACGCATATAGGAGCGCTTCTGTCCATGGGAGTAGAAAGGCATCGGATAGGGATCCTCTGTCAAGCTAGGACTGCTTATAAACCCTGAATCGAGCAGAGTTGCCAGCACTTCTTGTTCAGCCTGGATGCACACAGGTCCACCTGGGGAGTCCCTCATCTCTGGAAGATCATGCTGACCGTCTCCGGGTGGAGAGACCACTCGTGGCAAGACGAAAAAGACCTGCTGAGGAGATCTGCTAATGAGTTTCTGACACCCGAGAGGTGCAAAGCTACCAGAAGAATGGCATGCTGCACACAGAAGTCCCAAAGCTGGATGGCTTCCTGGCATAGGGCTGATGAGCGAGCTCTGTCTTGCTTATTGATGTAGAACATTGTGACGGTATAGTCCATCAGAATGTGAACTCCCTTGTCCCTTAAGTAGGGGAGGAATGCATGACAGGCAAGAAGTATAGCCCTGAGCTCCCTGATATTTATGTGGAGGGAACAATTGCTTTGTGACCAGAGACTTTGCATGCTGAGGTCCCAGAGGTGTGCTCCCCAGCCCAGACCCGACACATCGGAAAGCAATCTCACCGAAGGAGACAGGGTTGAGAAAGGAATTCTTTTCAGCACCAATCTGGGGTCTGTCCAAGGATGCCAGAATGCATGATGGGACCGTGATCTGTACGTCCAAACTGTGCCTGCCAGGAATGTTGGTTGTCACAAGCCACACCTGCAGAAGCCTGAGGTGCAGCCTCGCATGCCGGACAATGTATGTACATGCTGCCATGTGCCTAGCAGCTGGAGGCAGACTCAAGCGGTGGTGATGCGATGGACCTTTATGCGAGTGATGAGGTCTGTCTTAACCTGGAACCGAGACTCTGGCAGGAAGGCTCTGGCTTGGGTACAGTCGAGTACTGCTCCTATAAACTCTATCCATTGAACAAGGGTCAGAGTGGATTTCTGCTTGTTTATAAGCAGACCTAGGTCCTGACAAATGGTTTGCACGACCTCAAGACTGCACTGAACCTGGGCTTGTGATG
Source organism: Gopherus evgoodei (assembly GCF_007399415.2). Lineage (NCBI taxonomy): Eukaryota > Metazoa > Chordata > Testudines > Testudinidae > Gopherus > Gopherus evgoodei. The sequence continues at coordinate 496,113 of NC_044339.1, forward strand.
TGCCTCTGATCAGCCGGTAGTCGAAGTATAGGTAAATCTACACTCCTCGAAGTCTCAGGTAAGCAGCTATGTGATGGGGTGTGACTTACGATGCCAGCGCCTCCTGCTCGATATCATTGGGATTAGCTCTTCTCACCAGTGTGCCCTCTTCAGCTGGTGTCTTGCCGTCGTCACTTCTACGTTAGGACCCACATCACTCCCAGGACCGCAATGTCCTCTTCAGTGACACAGCCCTCCGTTCATGTTACGCTCTGTGTTCCCCCTCTTCCGGGGAGACAGTATCACAGTCTGCTGTCCAGCTACTTCCTTCAGTGACAAGTGAGGGTGGAAGGGACCCAGGCCTGCCCACTACTCCAGGTCCCAGCCCAGAGACCTATAGATGGCCGTCACTTGCTCCGCCCTCTCCAACTCCTCTATAGATATCCCTGGGCCACTTCTCCGTGGCCCCAGCATCCTCTTTGCCCTTGCCTCTGGGCCTCAGCCTGCAGACCCCTGCAGCCCACTAGCAACCGCCTTTAGCTCCCTGGGTCTCTGCCTGCAACACTGCTATGTCCAGGGTGCTTGCTGCCCTCCACCTGCATAGCAGCCAGTTCACCTCCCTCCTCAAGCTCCAGGGAATGATGCATGCTATTCTGTTCTGCAGCTCTTCTTATAAGGGCCAGCCCAGTCCTGACTGGCTGCTCCTCGCAGCCCCTCTCTGATTGGCTGTCTCCTGTGCTCTATTAACTCCACAGAAACCAGTATTGAGCAGGTGCCCCATCACAGGCTATCACCGCCATACATTGTGAAGGTCCGTGGAGCTGTCGAAAGATCGAAGGGCAGCACCATAAACTGGAAATGGCATTGGCCTACTATAAAGCGGAGGAATTGTCTGTGTCCATGAAAAATAGAATTATGGAAGTAGACGTCCCTTAGGTCTAGGGCGTCATACCAGTCTCCTGGACCCATTGGGGGAATAATGGAGGCTAAGGAAACCATGCAGATACTTGCTGAGGGGGCATACATCCAGAATGGGTCTGAGACCCCCTTTGGCATTCGGGATTAGGAAGTATTGGGAGTAAACCCCCCTCTCTCTCAGCTCTTAAGGAACCTCCAATACAGCTCCCACCCACAAGAGTGCTTCCACCTCCTGGATGAGGAGTTGCTCGTGAGAAGGGTCCCTGAAAAGGGATGGGATAAGGGAATGGGAGAGAGGACTGAAAGAAAACTGTAGGGTATAACCTGATGCGATGGTGTCAAGCATCCAACAGTTCGAGGTGATTCGGTACGATGCCAAAAGGAATTGGGATACCCGATTCAAAAACAAAAGGGGGAGCCAATCCAGAGTCAAGTCTGGTGTCTCGCCCTCAGGTACACCCTCCAAATGCCTGCTGCTGCCCACTGGAGTGACGAGCGGAAGCTGACTGCTAGGCTGAGGAGGATGGGCCAGAATGGCAGCATTTGAAGCCCCTATTATTGTTCCCTATAGGAGCAGCAGCCCTAAGTATCTGGCTTGAGGAGGGGACAGACAGAACTGCTTCCTTGAGGCCTGAAGTGTTTAAAGGCCCAGGGAGTGCAGGGTGGCCCTCGAGTCCTTTAGCCCATGCAGCCTGGTATCCATATGCTGCGAAAAAAGGGAGTTGGCCTCGAAGTGAAGCTCCTGAATGGACAACTGCAAGAGAAAAGTTACCTATCTTTCGCAACTGTTGTTCCTCAAAATACATTGCTCATGCCAATTACAAGTAGGTCTGTGCGCGCCACATGCACAGTTGTCGGAAGGTTTTTCCTCTAGCACTACCCATCGGTTCGGCTGTGGAGTCCCCCGGAGTTGTGCCTTCATGGCAGTGTATATAAGTAAGTCTCTGCCGACCGGCCATCTCTTCGACAGAAGTAAAGGTGGGTGGATCTTGGAATGGACACAAGCAACACATCTCAAAGAACAACAGTTGTGAAAGGTTTTTAATTCCAGTGATTACTCACGTCGATTCCAAATAGGTGAATCCTAAGCAGTCCCCCAGAGGAGGGGTCAGCATTTACCGAGTTACAGTTCTACCAAATGTGGCATCCACTCTAGCCTGCTGTGTAATGGCGTAGTGCAACGTAAAAGTGTGAACAGACAACCACATCATCGTCCTCCAGATATCCTGAATAGGGACCTGCACCAGGAATGCGGAAGATGAAGCTTGCAATCTTGTGGAGTGCGCTGTTAACACTGTGGCTGGTATCTTTGCTAGATTATAGCATGCTCTGATACAGGAAGAGATCCTTTGGGATGAAATTGGACATCCTTTCATTTGCTCAGCAATGGCGACAAGAGTTGCGTCGACTTTCTAAATGGCTTTGTCTGCTCAATGTAGAAAGCTATTGCCCTTCTGACATCCAGGGAATGTAGCATGCATTCCCTATCATTACCATTCAGCTTAAGGCAGAACACTGGAAGAAAGATGTCCTGACTGTGTGAAATTGTGAAACTATCTTTGGGAGGAACACTGGGTGTGGCTGCAACTGCACCTTGTCCTGCCATACCTGAGAGTACAACCTGTCCAGCCCCTTGAGGAAGCGGACAACCATGAGGTTAGCAAATACTGACCACCCAGCTGAACCGAGATGGAAAGCCAAAATAGTGGCCTGGTGCATCTTGACTGACAACACCGCCAGACCCTGCTGTTTCAGGTGATGTAGATAGTCTAGGACAAAGGGAATTGATGACTGCAATGGAGGAGTGCCCTTCTGTAGAGACCAAACAGAATATCTCTTCCATTTAGCTAGATAAGTGGCGTGAGCAAAGGGTTTCCTACTGCCAAGGAGGACCTCCCTAACCAAATTAGAGCACAAGAGCTCTAATGAGTTCAACCATGGAGTTTCCATAGTGTGAGATGGAGAGAGTCTAGGTTGGGATGCTGAAGGCAGCTGTGGTCCTGTGTGATCATGTCCGGAACCATGGGCAGGGCTATAGGTGTATCCACTGACAGATCTAGCAATGTGGTGAACCAATGTTGATGGGACCACACCAGTGTTATGAGGATCCAGAATGCTTTCTCCCATTGGACCTTGAGGAGGACCTTGTGGATAAGCGGGAATGGCAGGAATGAGTACAGCAGGAACCCCTTCCATGAGAGGAGAAAGGCGTCCATGAGCAAGCCCGGGCTGTGATTCAGGAAGGAACAGAATTGCTAAGGCTTCCTGTTTCTTCATGTAGCGAACACGTCTATCTGGGGAGATCCTCACCTTTGGAAAATGTTGATCCTGGCATGTGACGAACTGGGACTGTTCTTACTGTGCTCTGTGAATGCTGAGTGGGGGGTGTTGGCCTGGGAGGATGGTCTGCATTGGGGGATGGGAGACTGGTTGGAGGGAGAATATCTGAGCATGTAACGTGAGAACCCAGGAAGGGGTTAGAGGCCAGGTGACACCTCTGCCTGGGAAGCTGAACAAAGGCTGGGGGGAGGAGACGCTGGAGGGAGGGAGTTTCAGGAGCTGTCTGGGGAATGGAGGGAAGGACAGATAGGGCTCTGACCCTCCAAGGGGGCTGTGGTGCTCCTGGGACCCCAAGATGGACCTAACTGGGGAGGATCCTGTTGTCTGTGCCTGCAAAACCTGTTTTGGTCTGTGTTCCTGTCACTTAAATAAACCTTCTGTTTTACTGGCTGGCTGAGAGTCATGATGAATCGTAGGAAGCCAGGGGTGCAGGGCCCTGACTCCACCACACTCCGTGACATGGCATATGGGTGGAGAGACCACTCATGGCCATGAAAAGACTTTCTGAGATGATCAGCCACTTTGTTTTGCGAGCCTGGCAGATACGATGCCTCTAAGTATATGAATAGGTGATGTAGATGTCCCAAATCCTGAGGGCTTCCTAACACAGGGGAGAGCAGCGAGCAACATCCTGTCTGTTTATATAGAACATCGTTGTGGTGTGGTCTGTCAATACTGATATACATCTGCCCTGTAGATGGATTTGAAACATCTGGAAAGTGAGGCACACTGCACACAGCTCCCTGAAGTTGATGTGCAGCGAAAGTTCTGCCTCGGACCATAGACCTTGAGTCCTGAGTGCACCTAGGTATATTCTCCATTCCATCTGTGAGTAGTGACAGTGAAGGCTGAGGTCTGGAGAAGGGTGTTCCCACACATAATGTTTGTGGGTTGAGCCACCACCAGAGGGACTCGAGGACCTGAAGAGTGAGTGCGACCACTCTCTCTAAGTGGTCTCAGTTCGGTCTGTAAACCTGGGCTAGTCAAGCCTAAAGGGGGCAGAGCTGCAGTCTGGCATGCTGTACCACATACATGCAAGTAGCCATGTGCCTGAGCAATTTCAGGCAGTTCCATGGCGTAGTGGTGGGGAATCTCTTGAGATCCTCTATGACAGCACTCATGGTGAGGAACTGGGATTCCAGAAGAAAGGCCTTGGCTTGAGTGGAGTTTAGGAGGGCTCCAATGAACTCTATCCTTTGAGTGGGGGTTAAGGTTGACTTTCCCACCTTTAGAATGAAGCCAGGCCTGAGGAACATCATGCGCACCAGTCTCACATGTTCCTCCACCTGGGCCCAAGATAGGCCCTTGATTAGTCAGTCGTCCAGGTATGGGAATACTTGCACCTGACGCTTCCGTAGGAAGGCTGCCAGAACAGCCATGCACTTGGTGAACACCCAAGGGGGCCACCAAGAAGTCAAAGGAGAAGACCGTGAACTGACAGTGGGTGTTGTTCATGAATCTTAGGAAACGTCTGTGGGATTATGGACACATGGACGTACACATCCTTCAAGTCGAGGGCGACATACCAGTCCCCTGGATCCAGAGAGGAAATGATGGAAGACAGGGACACTTTGTGGAACTTCAATTTCTTCATGAATCGGTTGAGGTTTTGCAGGTCTCAGATGGGACTGAGCCCTCCTTTGGCCTTGGGGATTAGGAAATAAAGGGAGTAGAACTCCCTACCCCCAGTTGCAGGAGTGCTTGCACCTCCTGCACTGAAGTTGCTCATGAGAAGGGCACCTGAAGAGGGACAGAGATGGGGGGTGGGAAGGTGGGAGAGAACAGAATTGGAGAGAATATCCCAATTCTACCATGCTCAAGACTAATCTTTCTGAGTTTATTTGAGACCGGGCACAGTAGAAATGTTATAGACTATTCACAAAAGGAGGGGAAGGATCCAGGTAATGAACAGGTGCTCCACCCTCGGGCACACCTTCAAAAGTTCGGTACACACTACCCCTTGGCCCTGGCCTGAGGAGGACTGAGATAGGTACTTCCCATTACTTCTGCTCCACTTCCTATTATAGTCCTGCCTGGGAGGAGCAGAGTAGAAGCGTGAGGCAAGCTGCGGTTTCAATGGCTTCCTTTCGGGGGCCGGTGTGTGTAGCCCCAGGAATTTAAGGGTTGTCCACAAGTCCTTCAGGCTATAGAGCCTTGAGTCTGTCTGCTCTGAAAAGAGTCCTGAACAGTTAAAGGGTAGGTCCTGGATAGCATTCTGGACCTCAAGCGGGAGCCCCAAGACCTGAAGCCATGTGCTGCATCTCATGGCTATGGTGGTAACCATCGTGCAAGCAGCTGAATCTGCTGAGTCGAAGGTGGCCTGCTATCTTTGCAATCACCTTGCCCTCAACTCCACGACTGCCCCAAACTCGGAGCGGGAGTCCACTGGAAGCAATTCATGGAACTTGGACAAGTTGTTCTAGGATTTTTAGCAATGATAGCTGAGGACTGTCTGCTGGTTAGATATGTGACGCTGGAGTCCCCTCTTGGAATACACCTTCTGACCAAAGAAATCCATCTTTTTTGCTTCCTTGGACTTGGGGGTTGGTCCCTGCTGTTCCCTAAGGTTAGCCGCCTCCACCACCAGAGTACCCAGCTGTGGGTGGGTGAACAGGTGTTGATACCCTCTAGATGGCACAAAGTATTTGCAGTCCACCCCTTTAGCCATGGAGGGAAGAGAGGCAGGTGTATGCCGCAACACCTTAGTGGTGTTCTTGATTGTCTTAATGAGGGGCAGAGCCACCCTTGAAGATCCTTCAGCGGTCAGAATGAACACATCATGGAATCGATCTCCAAGACCTCCTCCGCCTGCATATTCAGGTTCTGGGCCACACTCCTGAGCAGGTTCTGATATGCCCTGGTGTCCAGGGCAGGCAGTGTGGTGGAGATACCCACCACTGCCTCATCCGGGGCGGACGAGGACAATGCCCTTGGTGGGCATTGGGTCTTCTAGACCCTCCAGCTCGTGGGGATCCCCCTGCGTGGTGGCCCCCTTCAGCCATGCTGGGGACAGTGCTGGTTCCTGGTCACATGCCGGTCTTAGTATTGGTGCCAGTGCTGGGCTCTGCATCTGTGCCGGCACCGACCTGGGCACCCATTTCTTGTCCACATGGAGGCTCCCAGGTCACTGAGCAGGCAGAGGGAGGGATCTGTACCTCTGAAGATACTGACAGGGATCTGGAGCCTGAGCCCTGGGCCTGGTGGTAGACTCATGGTATCCAAAAGGGCCATTGGGCTAACCTCTAGCACTCTGGATGCCAGAACATCATGGGCAATGGCTGCCCTTAGTCCTACCTTGAGAAGTGCCGGGAGCGCACTGCCATTAAGTATAAACTAACTAAGGTTTAGCTTAGGGCCTTGCAATTTGAGGGGCCTGTAAAAAAGAAAAAACTGACTCCATTTCAAATTTTATCAAAATCAGTTGATAAATAAAGGCAATATGGGGACAAAAAGATTCTCTCTAAACATTCTAAATCTCTAAATACAATTTTTTGTTCAAATATGACAAAAATATACACATCTGACTATACAAATACCCTTACTCTATCCTTACCCTTCATTAATTGTTCATTATTGACGGGCGGGAGGCCAGGGCTGAGAAAAAAACGATAATTGCACTTGTAAAATTAGTATTTCTAATATTTATCATTAGTATTTATTATTTCTAGGAGTAAGTCTGCTATCAGTCTCCCAAGGCTGCATTTTGTTAGCCAAGTGCTACCATGCCTTCATAACTTATTTAAATAAACAACTCTCACTGCCGATAAAATCAGGGAAAATGTGAGGTTGGAGAAGGCAGTGTCATGAAGCAATCCTGCCAAGCTCATACTCTTATGTTAGTGTGTTCTTTCTTCTTTTGATCTGTACATATGTACAATTGTGTATTTTAGTGCGCATGCCGCTTTCTGTTTCATGTGCTATCCATGCTTCACATGATTAAGTTTGCAGGTGATGGTTTTATGGACTTGGGTCGAGTGGATCTTAAGAAGGATAAATTTATATTGGCTTCCCTCCATCAGTTTAGGGAACCTTCACAGTAAATATCAGAGAGTGCTGACGAAAGGATAAATAGAGGGTTTTGAGAGAAGTAAGAAAGATATACATATATATCAAAATATTCTGAGCACCTGGTGAGCAAGTTATTTCAAACAATGCATATAGCTGTGTCGCATCTTAGGCACCTTTAACATGCACGATTTCAGCTTTACGCAGTCGGCAAAAACAAAAAAAAGAGAAAAATAACAATTTAAATACTGTTTCTGTAGAGGGGATGATTCCGCCCGCCATTATACTCAATGTAATTTTGACTATATACGATTTTCGCTTTAGGCACTGACTGAGGAACATAACCCCAGCACAAGATGAGACAGACCTGTATATGATTTATAAGCTATTAAAGCCTATAATATTCATTGCATTTGCTTGAATATAGGCTAGTTTTTCTCACTTTTTCAATATAAATTCAATGTCCTTTCTGTGAAAATAATAAACTCTTTTTTTTTTATGGTATGGGGCTTCTTACGTTTGATATAGTTTAGGGCTTCCGAATGTCTTAATCCTGCCCTGCAGGAGTGGTACCAGCTCTGCCTAAAGACATAGGAGTCCACCTCAGACTCCAAAGAGTAGTCCAATCCCGGTGCCCAGGGCGGTGTGCACCAAGACAGTATCAGGGAACGGAGCCATGGCGACAGTGATCTGCACCGCATCATCACAGGCTTGTCCCAGAGGGCACAGTGCCTCTTTGCAGAGCCGGTGCCAGTGCGGGAGCCAGTGCTGGAGAGAGGTCTGTGCCATCATCATGATTGGGTCCCTGGCCGCTTCAAATGTGTCCAGCACGGGTGGGTGGAACTATGTCCTCCTCTACGTCCTCCCACGCCACTAGCTCCACTTGGAACGGACTCAACGGACCTCCCCACAAGGCCAGAGTCAATGGTGCCAGTTTAGGCGGGGCCGAGGCCAGGTGTTCCGATGCAGGATGCACCCTGCTGGTGCCTGTTTGCTACACTACTTTAGTGGGGAAGTGCCCCCTGTCCGCTCTCTTTTTCTTGTGCGGCACCAGCAAATGGAAATGGTGCCTGCTACTTGCACCAGAGGCGGTCTTCGGCGCCAGGCAATTGCAATGCCGAGAGTCCTTAGCCTAGTCTTTTCTCAGCACCGAAGCCTTCTGTACTGAGACTGAAGTGAGTGCACCAAAGTGCCAGGCTTGTGGTCAGATGCTGCCTGGGCTAGCTGCGGACAAAGGACTGACTCCATCAGGAGGAGTTTTAGCCAAAAGTCTCCTTCCTTTTTGGTTCTGGACTTGAAGCCTCTGCAGATTTTACACTTATCCGACTGGTGTGTTTCTCCCAGGCACTTCAGGCAGAATTTGTGTGGGTCTCCCTTTGGCACAGGCTTCAGGCAGGACCAGCAAGGCCTGAAACCCTGAGACCAAGGTATGCCCATGCCACCGGGACAGGAATGAAATGGTAGTGAGGGGTGCAGGGTGGGACAACCCACAACTAAAACTTAACTAAAAGACGGTTACTTACCTCTTGTAACTGTTGTTCTTCGAGATGTGTTGTTCATGTCCCATTACAATCAGGTGTACGCGCACCGCATGCACGGACATCAGAAACTTTTTCCCTTAGCAGCTCCCGTCAGGACAGCAGGGGAGCTCCCTAGAGTGGCACCCTTATGGTGGTGTATATATTACCTTGCTGGTCCGAACCCACTTCGGTTCCTTCTTGCCGTTGACTCCATCAGAAGGGAAGGGGGTGGGTACTGTAATGGATGTGAACAACACATCTCAAAGAACAACAGTTACTAGAGGTAAGTAACTGCTTTTTCTTCTTTGAGTGATTGTTCATGTCCATTCCAATTAGATGACTTTCAGGCTTACCAATGGAGGAGGGTAGGAGTCATGGAACAATTGATTGAAGAAGAGCTCTGCCAACCGCCGCATCATCTCTGGCCTGTTTGTTAACAGCATAGTGGGCTGTAAACATGTGCATTGAAGACCAGGTGGCTGCTTTATAGATTTCCTGGATAGGGACCTGAGCCAGAAAGTCTGTCGAGGATGCCTGCGCTCTGGTTGAATGGGCCATAATCACTGGGGCTGGAACCATGGCCAGCTCATAGCACGTGCAAATGAAGTCTGTGATCCAGGACGATATGCATTGTGCAGAGACAGGAAGGCCCTTCATTCTGTCAACTATGGTGACGAACAATTGGGTCGACTTGCGGAAAGGTTTCGTGCACTCTATGTAGAACGCCAAGGCTCCAGCGTGTGTAAGTTGCGGTATCTCAGGAATGTGTGGGGTTTTGGAAAGAACACCGGTAAGCAAATGTCCTGACTTATGTGGAATTGGGAGACCACCTTGGGGAGAAATTTGGGGTGTGGTCTAAGCTGCACCTTGTCCTTATGAAACACGGTGTAAGGTGGTTTGGAGGTGAGGGCTCTCAGCTCGGACACCCTCCTTGCCAATGGAACACCACCTTCCAAGAAAGGTAGAGGAGGGAACAAGTGGCGAGGGGCTCAAATGGTGGGCTGATGAGTTTGGGGAGGATCAAGTTCAGGTTCCAAATTGGGACTGGTGGGCGAGAATACGAGAACACCCTCTCCAGCCCTTTGAGGAATCGCCCCATGATGGGATTTGAAAACATCGAGCGCCCAGACTCCCCTGGATGGAAGGCTGAAATGGCTGCCAGATGTACTCTGATTTCGGAAAAGGATAGACCCTGTTGCTTAAGGTGTAGGAGGTAGTCTAAAATAACTGGGATAGGAGCCTGGAGTGGTTGAAGGTGTTTGGGAGGCACCAACAGGAAAACCTTTTCCATTTCGCCAGGTAGGTAGCCCTAGTGGAAGGTTTCCTATTGCCGAGGACAATTTGTCTCACTGACTGAGAGCACTCGTTCTCCATGGGATTTAGCCATGGAGTTTTCATGCCATGAGATGTAGAGATTGCAGGTTCAGGTGAAGGAGGCGCCTGTGGACCTGCATGAGCAGATCCAAGTGGAGGAGCTGGACTATTGGGGTGTCTATGGACAGCTCTAGGAGGGTTGTGTACCAATGGTGCTGGGGCCAAGACGAGGCGATCAAGATTACAGTCGCCCTGTCTCTGCGAATCTTGAGGAGGACCCAGTGGATGAGGGAGATAGGAGAGAAAGCATACTTCAGACCCTCGATCCATGGTATTAGGAACGCATCAGCAATTGAGACCAATCTGTGGTTTTGGAATGAGCAGAACTGAGGGCACTGTCTGTTGCTCTTGGTGGCGAAGAGGTCTACTTGGGGATAACACCACTTTTTGAAGACTGACTGCATGATGTCTGACCACTCATGTATGTGATATGACCTGCTGAGGCGATCCACCAGCTTGTTCCATACCCCTGGAAGGTAGGATGCTTCGAGCTGAATGAATCAGGCTATACAGAAGTCCCAGAGAAGAAGAGCCTCGCAGCAGAGAGGTGAGAAGCAGGCTCTGCCTTGTTTGTTTATTCAGAACATGGCAGTGATGGTGTCTGTCAGGACTGTCATGCTGTGACCTTGCAAAGTGGTGTGAAAAGTTTGGCAGGCCAGATGAACAGCCCTGAACTCTTTCAGGTTGATATGGAGAGGTACTTCATCCCTCGACCACAAGCCTTGCGTCCTCAGATCCCCTAAGTGTGCACCCCAGCCCAGATCTGACGTGTCTGTTACTAATGTTACTAGAGAAGGTTGTGGCTTGGCGAAGGTGACCTCTGCACAGACCACTGGTTGGTTCAGCCACCAACGCAGGGATTCTAGAACCTGTCCTGGGATCGTCACCAAAAGGTCCAGGAGGTCTCAGTACAGACAGTAAGACAGTGCGAGCCACGTTTGCATGGATCTGAGTCTCAGTCGGGCAGGCTTGACCATGTACATGCATGCTGCCATATGCCCTATTAGCTGCAGGCAATATCTGACTGTCGTGGTAGGATACTGAAGCATTGATTTGACAGTCTGCTCTATGGCTCAGAACCTGGGCTCTGGAAGGCTCGCTTTTGCCCGTACCGAGTCCAGGACTGCCCCTATAACTCTATCCTTTTGGTAGGTATGAGTGACAATTTGGGTACATTGAGGAGGAGATCCAGTCCATGAAACGTGTCCATGACCATCAGCATGTGGGACTGGACCTCGTCCTTGGAACGACCTGTCAGTATCGAGATATGGGTACACCTGAACTTGCCTTTTCCGCAGGAAGGCCACCACCACCAACATGCATTTCATGAACACTCAGGGGGCTGTGGCCAGGCCGAAAAGGAACCAGAGGAAGCGCCAGTGTGCCGGATGAATGGCAATATGGAACTATGCATCTTTCATGTCCAAGGCAGCATATCAATCCCCTGGATCCAACAATGGAATGATAGTGCTTAGGGAGATCATGCGGAACCGGAGATTGACCATAAATTTGTTGAGTCCGCGAAGGTCTAAAATGGGTTGAAGACCCACATCTGCCTTGGGGATTAGAATCTCCTGCATAAGGAATTGCTCGTGAGAGAGGTCCCTGAAGAGGGACGGGGAAGGTGGGTGGGAGGGAGGGAAGGAGGAGAACTGGAGGGAGTATCCCACCTGTACCGTGTGCAGAACCCAGCGGTCCGATGTTATATGGGACCACGCACGGTAGAAGTGGGATAGCTGGTTTAAAAACCGTGGGAATGGATCCGGGAAGTGAGTTGCTACACTGTCGTTAGGTGCACCTTCAAAACCCCTGCTTTTTTCCAGGCTAAGGTTTATTGTGGCCTTGGTTAGATGTGTTATTTTGCTGTCTACACCTGCCATTTCTGCTGCCTGGGGCAGGGTTGATAGTGCCTCTGCTGTGGAGGCTGAGGCCTGAAGGGCTTTTTCTGGGTTGCCAACATATGCATCCCTAGCGACTTCAGGGTGGCCCTAGAATCCTTAAGGCCATGCAGCCTGCAGTCTGTTTACTCCAAGAAAACACCTGCACCCTCGAAGGGAAGGTCGTGGAGTGTATTCTGGGCCCAATGCCTGGAGCCACACTGAGCGTTGCATGACTACCCCTGAAGCAATGGTTCTGGTGGCAATGTCAGCCGAATCGAGGGAGGCTTGTAGTGAAGTCTTAGCCACCACCTTTCCTTCCTCTATTAAAGCCACAAACTCAGAGTGTGAGTCCTGGGGCAGGCAATCCTTAAACTTGGAGACAGCCATCTAAGAGTTGAAGTTATGTCTATTAAGGATCGCCTGCTGGTTGTCTACGCGTAGCTGAAGGCCCCCGGAGGAGTAGACCTTCCTACCGAAGAGGTCCAAATGCTTGGCCTCCTTGGCCTTTGGGGCCGAGGCTTGTTGGCCCTGTCATTCTTTCTTATTGACTGCTGAAATGACTAGGGAACAGGGAGTCAGATGGCAGAACAGGAACTTGTAGCCCTTGGAAGGGGTGAAGTATTTCCTTTCCTTTCCCCAGCCGTGGGCATGAAGGAGGCCAGGGTCTGCCATCTAGTATTGTAATTCGTCTGTATGGTCTTTATGAGAGGGAGCACGACTCTGGAGGGACCCTTGGGCGTCAGGATGCCCACCATCGGATCCTCCTGCTTGACCATTTCTTCCGCCTGGAGGCCCATATTGATGGCGATCCTGCGGAGTAGCTCCTTGCTAGCCCTGTGATCAATTGGTGGTGGTCCTGAGACTGATGTGCCTGCTCTGGAGGTGATGCCCTGCTGCTGGTGGTAGGCCCATGGGGTCCAGAAGGGCCACTGTAGCCCAGGCCAGTCCTTTGTGGCTTGGAATGCCTCCAGCATCAAAGGCACCAAGAAATGGAGAGGGTCCCGACGCTCCCAGGAGTCGGTGATGGATCTCTTCCAGGGCTGGATGCTCTGAGCGTACCCACATGCAATGGTGGCCTTACAGAAGATGAGCAGCCTGGCATGGATCTCGACTCATTCATGAGCTCCCATGATTGCAGAGGGGAACTACTCTTGGCTGCCTGTGATTTATTGTGCCTCTTTTGGGGCACTGGTGAAGGGGCTCATTGCTAGGAGGCGCCTGGTGCCAGCAGAGCACGGAGCACCGAGGCCGATGTGCTGGGTGTGGAGTCAGAACATGGCTCCAATGCAGGGTGCAGGGCAGCCTCCATGAGTAGGACTTTTAATCATATGTCTCTGTCCTTGAGAGCATGCGGTCTGAAACTCTTACAGATCCGGCACCTCTCTTTAACATGTGCCTCTCCCAGGCACTTGACAGCTCATGTGCGGGTTACTAACCGGTATGAGTTTGTGGCAGGCAGCACACAACATAAACTCTGGGGATTAGAGCATGCTCCATCCCTGATGAGACTTTAACAAACAGTAGATTAATACTAAACTAACCAAACAATTACATCTTTTTACAGAAACAACTCTGAAGTCCAGAACAGAGACCAAAGGGAATTTGCAAGAGCAAGGAGTGTTCCAGCAACTGTCACTGGCGATAAGAAGGAACTGAGAGGGTGCATTGCTGGTGGCGCCCTATATACCCTTGCACAAGCACAGGAATCCAGAGCATGACAGAGCTGGCCTTATGGATACCACTAAGGGAAAAATCTTGGGCAGCCATGCACGTGACTGCACACACACCTAACATGGAATCGACATGAGCCAGCACTCAAAGAAGAAAAGACAGCTACCTTTTCCATAACTGACGTTCTTCGAGATGTGTTGCTCGTGTCCATTCCATATTAGGGTGTGTGCGCACCACATGCTTCAGTGCTGGAAGTAAAAAACTTGTTTCACAATTGGTCCTGGCCCTGCATCTGCAGATGATCGGTACACTCCCCTGCAAGCCATAGCTGCTGGATTCCACCCATTCAGTCTTGGTTCCTGAAGGCAGGTACCGGCTGAGAGTTGTAACTGCATCCTGGGCTCGCGCCACCTGCCGTACCACCATGAAAAAGGAGAATCCATGTACCCCCACAGCAGACAGAAGAAAGAAACCATTTTCAGGCTCTCTACACAGGTGTTACAGTGGAGAATGCTTTGGAAGTCATCTGAAGGAAGGGATAAGAAGGAGACTCATTTGACCGGAAGGCATGGGATATATTGTCCTAGGGATGGGCTTCCATGACCACCACTCCCAAGAGGAGGAAAAGGCTGGTGGTATTTGAGGAATCTTTCCAATGGGGGACGGAATCTTCCATCTGCCGTCCAGACTAGGAAACTCAAAAAGTGTGCTGCTTGCCTGGAGCTAAAATTCAGGATGTGACGGAATGTCTGCCGAGACTAATCAACCCCTCGGACCACTACCCCTTCCTACTTCTCCATGGAGGCACCAAAGATTCTGCCAAGAACAACCTTGAACGGGTCACTGCAGACTATGTGGCTCTGGGAAAAAGGATATAGGAATTTGAGGTATAGGTTGTGTTCTCATCCATCCTTCCTGTTGAACGAAAAGGCCAAGGTAGGGACCAATGAATTGTGGAAGTAAATGCATGGTTATGCAGGTGGTGTCAAAGAGAGGGCTTTGGATTCTTTGATCACGGGATTGCTAGGAAGAGATGGGATCCACCCAACAAAGAGAGGGAAGAGCATCTTTTCAGGCAGGTTTGCTAACCTAGTGAGGAGCACTTTACACTAGGTCTGTCAAGAGATGGAGACCTAAGCCCTGAGTTAAGTGGGGTAGTGGGATATTGGTAGGAAACACAAGGAGGAGACTGCAACAGGGAGGTCTCCTGATTCACACTGAGAAAGTAGGGCAATTGGCTAATTATCTTAGGTGCCTGTACATGAACACAAGAAGCCTGGGGAAAAAGCAGGAAGATTTGGAAGTCCTGGCACAGTCAAGTAACTATGATGTGATTGGAATAACAGAGACTTGGTGGGGTAACTCACATGACTGCAGCACTGTCATGGATGGGTATAAACTGTTCAAGAAGGACAGCAGGGGGAGAAAAGGGGGAGGAGTTGCACTCTATGTAAGAGAGCAATATGACTGCTCAAAGCTCCAGTATTAAACTGGAGAAAAGCCTGTTGGGAGTCTTTGGGTTAAGTTTAGAGGAGAGAGCAACAAGGATGATGTCATGGTGGGTATCTGCTATAGACCACTAGACCAGGAGGATGAGGTAGATGAGGCTTTCTTCGGACAACTAACAGAAGTTTCCAGATCACAGACCCTGATTCTCATGGGGACTTCAATCACACTGAAATCTGCTGGGAGAGCAATATAGCAGTGCACAGACAATCCAGGAATTTCTGGAGAGTGCTGGGGAGAACTTCCTGGTGCAAGTGCTGGAGGAACCAGCTAGGGGTCGTGCTCCTCTTGACCTGCTGCTCACAAGCATGGAAGAATTAGTAGGGGAAGTAGAAGTGGGTGGCAACCTGGGAGGCAGTGACCATGAGATGGTCAAGTTCAAGATCCTGCCAAAAGGAAGAAAGGAGAGCAGCAGAATACGGACCCTGGACTTCAGAAAATCAGACTCTGACTCCCTCGGGGAATTGATGTGCAGGATCCCCTGGGAGGCTAATTTGAGGGGGAAAGGAGTCCAGGAGAGCTGGCTGTATTTTAAAGAAACCTTATTGAGGGCACAGGAAAGAACCATCCTGATGTGCAGAAAGAATAGCAAATTTGGTAGGCAACCAGTTTGGCTTAAAACAGTTACCTTTTCCCTAACTGATGTTCTTCGAGATGTGTTGCTCATGTCTATTCCATATTAAGTGTGTGTGTTTGCCACATGCACTGGTGCCGGAAGTTTTTTCCTCAGCACTATCCATAGGGGACCGGTTCTGGTGGCCCCTGGAGTGGTGCCTGCCTGGCGCAGTACAAGGGGCGCCGCTGGCTCCCTGCACCTTCAGTTCCTTCATGCTGGAAACTCAAACAGTGGGGAAGGAGGGCAGGTTGTGGAATGGACATGAGCAACACATCTCGAATACCACCAGTTATGGAAAAGTTAACTGTCTTTTCTTCTTCAAGTGCTTGCTCATGTCCATTCCATATTAAGTGACTGCAAAGCAGTACCACTGGAGGTGGGTAGGAGTTCATGGACATCTTGATTGCAACACAGCTCTGCCAAATCCAGCATCATCTGTAGCCTGCTGAGTGATGGTATAATGAGCTGTGAACATATGGACAGAGGACCACGTTGCAGCTCTACAGATGTCCTGGACAGGGATGTGTGCCAGGAAGGCCGCCGAAGATACCTATGCTCTTGTCAAATGGGCTCTGACAATCGGCAGAACCCCCACTAGGTCCGTAACAGGTCCTTATGCGCAAGGTGATCCTATTGGAAATCCTCTGTGAGGACACCAGAAGGCCCTTGATCCTATCTGCTCTGGCCATGAAGAGCTGAGTTGATTTACGGAAAGGCTTGGTATGGTCTAAAGAAAAAACCAAAGCCCTTCGAACAACCAGCACGTAAATATGCCTCTCTTCACTGCTCTTCTGCGGTCTGGGACAGAACACCGGGAGGAAGATGTCCTGGCTCATCTGGAAGGTGGATACGACTTTCAACAAGAAGGCCAGATGGGGCTGCAGCTGAACCTTGTCTTTGTAGAAGATCGTGAATGGTGGTTCTGAGGTCAAGGCTTTAATTTCAGAGACCCGTCTCACCGACGTCACCGCCACCAGGAAAACAACCTTCCATGACAGGTGGGAAAAGGAGCAGGAACCCAGCGGCTCAAAGAGCGGACCTGTGAGCCTAGAGAGGACCAAGTTAAGATCTCACTATGGGACAGGAGTCTGTACCTGCGGGAAGAGTCTCTCGAGCCCTCTCAAGAATCTGATCATCATTTCATGGGAAAACACTGTCTGTCATTGGATTGGCAGGTGAAAAGCGGAGATGGCCGCTAAATGCACTCTAATGGAAGAGTGGCCCAGGCCCTGGCTCCTCAAATGGAGCAGGCTGTCTTGGTATGGAAGAACACGAGGGAGAGATGCCACACTCGAACACCCACCCTACTCTCCAGAGGACCTCTTGGACTCCTCTGGGTTCAGTCATGCAGCATCCATGCCGAGAGGTGGAGGGACTCGAGGTTGTGGTGTAGAAGCCGACCATAGTCCTGTGACAGCAGGTCTGGGTGGTTGGGAAGGGGCCAGGGAAGGGCCGTAACAAGCTCATGAGCATGCCGAACCAATGTTGGCGAGGCCACACCAGGGCAATCTCTCTCCCTATGCTTGTCTCTCTTGATCTTTGCCAGGGTCCTGCTGATGGGTGGAATCAGAGGGAACTCGTTCATCAGGATCGCTGACCATGAGAGGAGGAAGACATAGTAGAGGGGCCCTTGATCAGACCTTGCTGAGATCAAAACGGGTGGCATTTCCTGTTCTGTCTGGTAGCAAACAGGTCCACCTGGGGAGTTCCTCACCTTTGGAAGATCATGCAAGCTACTTCTGGATGGAGTGACCACTCGTGGTGAGAGGAGAAGTCCCTGCTGAGCTGGTCTGGTATTCTTGACACCAGGAAGGTGACAAGCTTCCAGGTGGATTTCATGACTGATGCAGAAGTCCCATAAAAGGAGTGACTTTTGACAGAGAGCCGATGAGCATGCTCTCCCTTGTCTGTTGATATAGAACATTGAGACTGTGTTATCCGTCAGGACTCATCCCACTTTGCCCGACAAACGGGGCAGGAAGACTCCGCACACCAGCCAGTCTGCTCGGAGCTCTTTGACATTTATGTGCGACTTTCCCTCCTCTGGAGATCACATTCCCTGTGTCTGGAGATCACCGAGCTGTGCACCCAGCCGAGGTCCAAGGCATCCAACACCAACTTGATGGAGTGAGTGGGGTTGTTGAATGGAACTCCCCCCATGGTCGGTCCACCATTGCAGCAAGGTAAGTATTGCCTGGGGAATAGTAACAATCTTTTCCAGGGGGTCCCAGGACTGGGAATAGACTGTTCCCAGCCACCGTTGCAGGGGCCGCATCCAGAGCCTGGCATAGCGGACCACATAAGTACATGCTGCCATGTGACCCAGTAGGAACAGACAGACCCTGGCTGTGGTCAAGGGGAACATAGAGACTTCCACAATGAGGTTTGTCAAGGCGTGGAACCTTTCCAGCAGCAGGAACGTCCTTGCGCATGTCGAATAAGGACCGCTCCGATTAACTCTATCCTCTGCACTGGCACTCACGTCGATTTTTTGGTCATTCACCAGTAGGTCCAGAAAGTGGTACATGGCTGGAAGCACCGTGACATCCCTTTGGACTTGAGACCTGGAGCTGCCCTTGACCAGACAGTCGTTGTGGTACGGGTAGATCTGGATACCCCAGCTCCTGAGGTAAGCTACCACCGATATGCACTTGATAAACACTCAGTGCTGTCACCAGGCGTAATGGGAGGACCGCAGACTGGTGTGGTGGGTCCCCACTGTAAACCAGAGGAAGCATCTGTGTCCTTGAAAGATTGCTATGTGGAAGTATGCGTCCTTCAGCTCAAGGGCAGCATACCAGTCTCCTGGATCCAGGCAGAGGATAATAGAAATCAGGGAAATCATGCAGAACTTCAACTTCTTTAGGTACTTGTTGAGGTCTTGCTGGACCAGAATGGGCCACAGACTGCCCTTGGCCTTTGGGATAAAAAGTATCAGGAAGAGAAAAGATGGTTACTCACCTTTGTAATTGTTGTTCTTCGAGATGTGTTGCTCATATCCATTCCAATTAGGCGTGCGTGCACTGCGTGCATGATCATCAGAAGATTTTTACCCTAGCAACCCTCAGTGGGTCGGCTGAGGTGCCCCCTGGAGTGGCGCCCTTATGGTGCCAGATATATGCCCCTGCCGACCCAGCACCCTCTCAGTTCCTTTTTCCAGGCTTCTCTGACAGAGGGAAAGGAGGGCGGGTTTGGAATGGATGTGAGCAACACATCTCGAAGAAGAACAGTTACAAAGGTGAGTAACCGTCTTTTCTTCTTTGAGTGCTTGCTCATATCCATTCCAATTAGGTGACTACCAAGCCACATAGGTGGTGGGGTCGGAGAGAGATGTTGCAGAGTGCAGGACCGCTGAACCAAATGCAGCCCCTGAACTGCTGCACTATCGCATAGTGGGAAGCAAATGTATGGAGTGAAGACCAAGTTGTTGCCCTACAGATCTCCTATATGGACACATGAGCCAGGAAGGCGGAGGATGAAGCTTGAGCCCGAGTTGAGTGAGCAGTAAGGTGCATAGTCTGCCCGGATGCATGATGCAATCCAGGATGAGATACACTGCGTGGAGACTGGGAGGCCCTTCATCCGGTCTGCCACCACCACAAACAGCAGGGTCGTCTTTCTGAAAGGTTTCATTCACTCAATGTAAAAGGCAAGGGCCCTGCGAAAGTCTAGGGAGTGCAGCTGTCGTTCCCGTCGAGAAGCATGCGGTTTCAGATAGAAGACCGGAAGGAAGATGTCTTGATAGACATGGAAGTCAGACACCACCTTAGGAAGGAAGGCAGAGTGTGGTCGCAGCTGCACCCTGTCCTTATGAAACACTGTATATGGTGGGTCTGAAGTGAGGGCTCGAAGCTCCGACACACGTCTTGCCAAAGTTATAGCGACAAGGAAAGCTGTTTTCCAGGAAAGGTACAGAAGCGAGCAACCGGCGTTTGGCTCTAACGGAACACCCGTGAGCCTGGATAGGACCAGATTGAGGTCCCACGTAGGGGTCGGATGCCTAATGTGTGGATACAGATGTTCCAATCCCTTAAGGAACCTGCTGACCATAGGATTGGAGAGGACAGTTCAAGGAATATGGTGTACCAATGCTGCCTGGGCCACGCCAGGGCAATTAGTATTAAGCCGCCCTTGTCCCTTCGCAATTTGAGAAGGACCTTGTGGACTAATGGAAATGGAGGAAAGGCATAAAACAGATGGTCCTTCCATGGTATCAGGAAGGCGTCCGACAGGGAGCCCTGGGAACGCCCCTGGAGAGAGCAGAGTACCTGGTACTTCCGATTCTCGCAAGAGGTGAAGAGGAGGGGAAAATCCCCACTTCTGGAAAACAGAACGGATAACATCTGGGCGAATCGGCCATTCGTGAACCAGGAAGGATCTGCCGAGGCAATCTGCCAAGGTGTTCTGGACTCCTGGGAGAAATTATGCCACCAGGTTGATTGAGTGAGCTATGCAGTACTCCCGCAATTTGATGGCCTCCCAACAGAGGGGCGACTATCACGCTCCACATTGCTTGTTGATGTAAAACATGGCTGTTGTGTTGTCCATGAGGACTGCGACACAATGGCCCTGAAGGTGCTCGTGGAACACCTGACATGCCAGGCAAACTGCTCTCAGTTCCCGTACATTGATGTGTAGGGTTATCTCTCGAGAGGACCAAAGGCCTTGTGTACAAAGGTTCTTGAGGTGAGTGCCCCAGCCTAGAGATGATGCGTCCGTGGTCAGGGAGGGCTGTGGTGCAGGGAATGGCACTCCCCCGCATACTTAGCTGGGGCTCAGCCAGCAAGCCAGAGACGATAAGACCTCCGGCGGTGTCGTGAGCACTGTGTCCAAATCGTGCCAGCCTGGATGGTAGACTGATGCAAGCCAGGCCTGGAGAGGAAGGAAGCATACTTGGGCATGTTTGGTCACGAAGGTGCACGACGCCACGTGGCCCAGAAGACCGAGACACATGCGAGCTGTGGAGGTCGGGAAGCTCTGGAGGCCGAAGATAATGACCACCATGGCCTGAAAGCGGGCTTGTGGAAGGCACGCCTGGGTGAGATTTGAATCCAGAACTGCTCCGATGAAGTCTATTCTTCGGGTAGGCTGCAAAGTGGACTTTTCAGCATTGAGCAGCAGTCCCAGGTGTCTGAACAGGCTTATGGTGAACCAAACATGAGATTGTACCTGGAGCTCTGACAACACCGAATGAGCCAGTCGTCAAGGTACGGAAACACCTGGATCTGATGTCGACGGAGGGAGGCAGCTACAACGGCCATGCACTTCGTAAAGGCCCTTGGTGCCGTGGACAGGCCGAAGGGAAGTACAGTAAATTGGAAGTGCTGTTGGTTGACCACAAGGCGGAGGAAACGCCTGTGTGGCGAGTAAATTGCTATGTGAAAGTATGCGTCCTTCATACCAGTCTCCAGGACCCAGGGAAGGAATAATGGTCCCCAGGGAAACCATACAGAACTTCAACTTTACCATGAATTTGTTGAAGCCGCGGAGGTCCAGAATGGGCCGTAGCCCCCCCCTTTGCCTTGGGGATTAGGAGGTAATGGGAGTAAAACCACCTGCCCCTTAGTTCTCTTGGAAACTCTTCTATCGCTCCAAGAGCCAGGAGTGACTGTACCTCCTGCAGAAGGAGTTGCTCGTGAGAAGGGTCCCTGAAGAGGGATGGGAAGGGAGGGTGGGAAGGGGGAAACAAAACAAATTGCAGACAGTATCCACTTTCCACAGTGCACGCACAGGGCCCAGCGGTCTGTAGTTATGATGGACCATGCAGGGAGGAAATAGGAGAGGCAGTTGGAGAAAGGTTTAGGTTGGATATTAGGAAAACCTTTTTCACTAGGAGGGTGGTGAAGCACTGGAATGGGTTACCTAGGGAGGTAGTGGAATCTCCTTCCTTAGAGGTTTTTAAGGTCCGGCTTGATAAAGCCCTGGTTGGGATGATTTAGTTGGGGATTGGTCCTGCTTTGAGCACGGGGTTGGACTAGATGACCTCCTGAGGTCCCTTCCAACCGATATTCTATGATTCTATAAAAGGTGGGAAGGATCCCATAAGGAGACTGGCGCTCCGCCCTCAGGCACACCTTGAAAAGTTTTGCTTGGGCCCCACTGATGGTTTGGGGGGTCCTGATTCTGGCCTGTCTGAGGGCCAGACCTCCTCCTACCACCCCAGCCATGCCTTCTGGAGAAGTCCTGTCTGGGCCTACGGTTAGGGTAGGTGCACTGAGGTTGGGTCCGGACGGGCCTACGCTGTGTCACAAGGGGTATGCATGCTCAGTGAGCGCATGATGGCCCAGTTATCCTTTAGACTCTGAAGTCTAGAGTCAGTCTTGTCCGAGAATAACCCCTGGCCATCAAAGGTCAGGTCCTGGATCGTTTGCTGCAGCTCTGGTGGAAGACTGGACACTTGTAGCCACAAGATGAAGCGCATAGCTACGCCATAGACTAGAGTCCTTGCGGCTGAGTCTGCCACATCTATCAAAGCCTGCAAGGTGGTTCTGGCTACTTTCTTGCCCTCCTCGAGCAAGACCCCAAACTCTTCCCTGAACTCTTGAGGAACCAGTTCCTTGAACTTCCCCATGGAGTTCCAGGTGTTGTAGTTATAACGGCTCAAGAGAGCCTGCTGGTTAGCCACCCAAAGTTGTGGACCGCCAGTGGAGTATACCTTGAGGAGGAATAAATCCACGCGCCTAGTGTCGTTGGATTTAGGGGCAGGTGCTTGTTGACCATGCCCTTCCCTTTCATTGACGGACTGTACAACCAAGGAGCACAGTTGGGGGTGAATATAAAAGTATTCATAGTCCTTGGAGGGAACTAAGTATTTCCTCTCAACTCCCTTAGCAGTGCCAGATCATAGTAGCATTAGCCTGGATAGTCCAGATGAACAGCAAGGCTATGTGTGTGGGGGCATCGGCAGATAAGATGTCCACCACCGGATCCTCTAGCTCCACCACCTCCTCCACGTGGAGGTTTATGTTTTGTGCCATCCTAGGCAGCAAGTCTTGGTGTGCATGATAGTCTATAGGTGGTAGGCCAGAGGAGGTCGTGCCTGCAACTGCCTCATCAGGTGACGAAGAAGAGGACAGGCCCAGGACTAATGGTTCCTGGGGGAGGTCTTGCTGGGGCAGGTCCGGTTGTCCCAGGTTCTCCATACTAGGAGCGTGTGCCTGAGTTGTCTGCAGGGCAGCAGACTCTGCATCTCTGGCGGGGAGGGGGGAAGGGCACTAACCGTGGCCTCCAAGACTCGGGGTTCAGAATGAGCTGAAAGAGAAGCCCTGGAGGGGACATCGTGGGCCTGGTGGTATGCCCAAGGGGTCCAAAAGGACCACTGCGGTGGTCCCTGAGAAGGATTGTGTCCCTCGTCCTGCCATTGAGCGTCTCTGTCCACCTCCTGGGATGACCTTGAGTTAGAGCGAGAAGGCCAAGGTGGGGCCGACTGGTTATGCTGTGTCGCACTATCCTGCATCGATGGAGTGTGTCGTACGGACGTAGATCAGTGCTGAGACCTGGATCAGTACCACGACCTGGACTGATGATCATTGCGGTACCAGGAGGGAGATCTGGACACCGATGAAGATCTGCAGGTGGAACGGCGCCAGGACCTACTCCGCGGAGATCGGTGCCGTGATCGGTGCCGGGAGCTTGACCGGTACCGACCGTACCGGGAAAGAGATCTTCTCGATGTGGAACAGTGCCATGAGTACGACCGATGCCAAGATGATGATCGGTGACCAGTACTCGGGACCAGCGTCTAGAGCGGGACCGCAATCTGGAGCGGTGCCGAGACATCCCAGTCTGCGATGGGGGATACATCATAGCAGGCTTCCCTATCGATGGGACAGACTGCACCATCAGTGCTGGAGGTTGCGACGGCCCCAACTCAGTGAGGGCAATTAAGTTGTGGGCCGCAGAGAAGGTCTCGGGGGTAGACGGCAGACTGAGCTCGACTGCGGTGCGCACCGGGGAGCTCATATGCACCGGACTCAACGGCGCTTGTGGCGCCGGCATCAACGGTGCTGGCACTGGAGCCTTCGCTGGGCAGTCTGGTACAGGACATTGCTCCAAAGGGAGCACAGGCAGTGCCTGCGA